>NC_056731.1:505525353-505760353 GCF_019279795.1 Protopterus annectens | reverse complement strand
AAAAGTCCTTTAAATCCTCCCAGCAAAATCCTGCCAAACAATAATTCCCGGGTAAATCAAAAAGGAAAATAGAGGAATCTCAGTAATCTGCCTTTCAAAAGAAATCTCCAGGAGTACTTGTGTCTCCATATGTCTCTCCCCTCTTCACCTTACTCAAGCTTTCCTTCCCCAGTTGCAGGCAATATATCCCACTACCTTCATCTCCAGAAACAGTCAACTTTAGCTACACAGGTTCTAAAAATAATCCAGAATGGCTGGTTTCTGATTTTAAGGGGAATCCACTCCAACCCAGGCTAGGATCCCTCTTTATCCAAGCAAACAAATTCATCTGCTTCTTCAAATACTATTGGATTTGTTATCTCAGAGAGTGACAGAACCAATTTCTCCACCTCAGAAAAGCAAAAGCTTGAATTCAAGAATACATCTTGTGCACAGAAAAGAAGGCACATGGTGACCTAAATATCTTTATTTTGGTACCCACATTGAAGATGCTCACTTTACAAGCCCTTCTTCCTCTTCTGTTTCCAGAGGCTTTTCTGATCAGTCTAGATCTCAAGGATGCCTACCTGCATATTGCAGTTCACAAAAATCATGGGTATTACCCAATATTCTTTGCCTTGAGATTGTACCTTCAGTTTATATCTTTGCCTTTTGTCTTTCCACTCTCCTAGAGTTCTCACAAAGTGTTTACCCCTATCATAGCTATGCGAAGACTACAAGCCATTCCTATTTCTCCCATTTGATATTTGCCTCATTTTAGCTTGCTCCATCCAAGACAACCTAGTAGCACTTCATGTCACTTCCCACCTTTTCAGCAGCCTAAGTTTCAAACTAAACTTGAAAACACCTTGCATAAATTCCTCTCACAGGTTAGTGTTCCTATGAGGTCGCCAAGGCACTGCTAGGTCAACTGCTTTTCTTCCTCCAGACAAAGTATCACCTTTCCAGCTCACTGATTAAATCTGGCCCCTCAAAATATGCCCACAGCAAGCAAGTTCATCACAGTTCTGGGTTATATGGCTTCCACCATTCTAGTGGTTTCAGTCACTAAGCTCCATACGAGAAAAATCTAATTGTACTTCAAATCCATTTGGCTGCAACATCTCCACCCCTCATCCTTCCAAATTCTAGTTCTCAATTTCATCAAGAATAAACTTCCATGGTGGGCCAAACTGGTCTTGTTAAATCCAAGTCTTGCTTTTTCTTGCTCCTCCTCCTGCTCAGTCAGGCACAACAGATACTTTGGACATTGTGTGTGCAGGTACTCTCTCATCTCATCAAGGTCAATGACATATGGAAACCTCATTCCAGGGACAAGCAGATAAATCTGAAAGGGATGATGGCTCTAATAAAAGCTGTAAATCAGCTGTGGACTCCTGGACACCTGCTAGTAATAACAAACAACACAAAAGAGATGTGAAATGTGGTGGATAAAAAAACAAGATGGGAGAAGATCCTATGGCCTTTGCAGGTTAGCCTGAGAGGTAACAATATAGAAATTCACTCTTCAGGCCACATACATCCAGCATAGATCCTCACATGTGGATGCCAAATATGTCTTACAGGAAACTGTCTACTTGCGTGTAACTCCACAAGTATATCTGCTTTCTTCCAATCTCTGAAAGGTTCTGCTTCAAGACAACTTGCAAAAAAACCCAGAAAACATATGTATTTTCTTTTTCATGGATGAGAATGTTCCTCTTGGCCTTCCATTTGTCATTGATATCCAAAGTTCTTGTAAAGATGAAGGTAGACTTTTCAATGGTGCTTCAAATAACTCTCTTTTGGCCCAGATAACATTGTTTCTCCCTGCTACTGCACCTGGCCATAGGCATTTATGAGCAACTTCCTCACACAATGGATTTTCTACCACAAAACAAGTGATCCATAATCCATCCAGCATTTAAAATTTCCACCTGATTTTTTTGGATGATAGGTTTTTGATCCTATTTAGGCACTTTTTTTCTGAAGATGTGCAGCAGGTTTTTAAAAAGGCTGGAACATTTGCTACTAAGAAATTGTACGTAAAACAAATGGAAAAGATTTTCTAGTTAGTGCCATAAACAAAAAAAAAAAAACAAGGACCATCCCAAGAAGAATCTCCCTAGTTCTTCAGTACTTGTATGAATTGTTCATCTCAGATGCAGTGCACACAGGTATAGAGGTACACCTTTCAGCTGTTTCTGCCTGTCTGTCTTTGGATCCACCTTTCTTTCTTATTTAAAGTTAAATAATGTTTGAAAGGGGTACTGCATAATTGACCACTAACAAGACAAGCCACCTCCTTGGGATCTTAATTTTGTACTGAAAAACATTAACTCTCTCCTGTTTACAACCTGCAACCAGATCTTTAAAATGTCTTCCATGGAAGACCAGTTTATTCATTGCTTTGATTTCAGCAAAATGGATATCTGAATTACAGGCCCTTATGCATACGTAACCTTTTTTGATTTTCCATAAGGGCAGAGTGAATGTGAGAAAAACATTCTTATTTATGCCAAAGGTTTTTTTGAATTTTCTGTGTTCTTTCTTAAACCTAAAACAGAGGAGAAAGAATTATTCACATTTTAGATGTGTACAAATGGTTAAGATTTTACCTGGACAGGAGTAAAGATTTTAGAAAATCTGAACAATTCTTTGTCTCCTTTGAAGGAACAAAAAAGGACAACCAGTATCTAGACAAACTGTTTCCCGATGGCTGTCTCAGGAACCTCAGTTTTGTTAATCTAGCCAAAGTAAAAGCCTTACCACCCCCAAGAAAATCAAAGCTTATATTACCAGAATTGTGGCTACTTCTGAGGCTTTGTAGAAAGGGGTGGACTACAGATCTAGTGTAGAGGCAGTTACTTGCTCCTCAGCTCACACTTTCACTCGGCATTACTAGCTAGACTTGGTTTATAGAGTTAGAGCAGAGTTTGCTAAACATTCTACAGGGGTTTCAAGACTTTGGCCATTCATCCACCCTTTCTTCTTAAGCTGTGGGAATTGTCTCATATAGTTATGGCTACCGTAGCAGTGATCTAATGATGAACGCAATGCAGGTGTGTAAGTAAACTTACCATAACAGTAGGTGCTTACATACATCACTGTTGTAGTATTAGCACAATCCCATTTTCTCCCTTCCTTCTTGCTCTTTTCTTAACCAAAGTAAGGTACCCTACTTTGCCTTTGCTCTTCTGACATGATATTTCATTACTTTGCTTGATCTGGCAGAATGTTGACTTCAGTCTCAGTTTTGGGGAAGAAGGCACTGTATGTCCTTTTTAGAGCAGCATGGACTTGCATGTTAAGGGGCAGGCTTAATAGCATGCAAGGAAGGAGCTCAAATCTTTGTAGACAGGCTGCATGTCTGATATCCTTGACAGGACACATCGCATATAGTTATTAAGTGAACTTACACAACTCTCATTTCATTAAAAGTGATGTGCTTAGTCTGTCATGCAGAGGGCACATTGATTTGCATGTTCGGTCATGTGAATGTGCGCAGTGATGTGTGCGTTGTGTCATTTTTAATTTCTCCAAGTCTTTTGGGTTTCTAATACCATGATGGGAATGGACCCCATTCCTAAGTCAAAGTACGATTAAAGTTCATGAAATTAGTATTGTTTCACTCTTTGTTAGCCAAAAGTGCTCTTCGCAGCACTCGCAATGTGCCCAGTAATGACTCCTTCTGCAATTCGAACGTTGTTACATGAACTGGTAACATATCTAAATACGATTGTAAATTCTTTTTTATAAGACCAGTTGCTCCTAGTACTATTGGAACTGTCTAGGTATCTTTCTTCCACCTACAGATCAAGGTATTTTATGACTTTGTGTCTCTCTGTATGCAAGACAATGGTAGTCACTAGGAGTGGTGATTTCAATGATCAATGCTACTTTTGTCTTCTTTTCTTGGACCACTATATCCGGTTTTCTAGCATCTATCTTTTAGACTGCTGGTATTGGATGATCCCATGTGATGTAAACTTCATCATTTTCTATGATTCACTGTGGCTCATGTTTCCAGTGTATTTCAGCCACTTCGATACCATAATGTTTGCACAATCTCCAGTGTAACAATCTCGCCAGATTATTATGCCTTTCAGTATACAGTCCCTCTGCCATTAGAGAGTTGCAACCAGCTGTATGACTGTTTCCCATTCGGTTCCACAAAACCTACATACATCTGTTTCTCCCACATGTTCAATGGACTTAGTAAACCAGCGTGTACGCAGCCGACAATCTATGGCTGCCAATATTAACTTTTCATTTCTTGATGTAAATTCACCTCTCCTTAACCATTCCTGCATTCTTTCTTGATCAACATGAAGTTCTTCCAGAAGTTTTCTATACTTGCAACTATATTTGTTTTTTCCACATTTCTTGCCTTCTCATCTGATCCTTCACCTTATATTCTTTCCTTTGTTTTTTAGCACATTCAGTTGCTGCCTGATTTTTATCCACTTCTGGTTTGATTTCCATTACTGCTTGACATCGATATGCCTCTGCGAAATTATGCAGAGATGTCATCTTAGATTAGAGGTCAGAAGATATGTGTGGAGTCCCACGATTGCAGATCTATCCATGTAATCAATTTCAAGGAGGTCCATCCCCTCCTTCAGAACGAGGAATATATAATCTTGGTATACACTGATTTTTATAAATCATTTGATGAGCACAAAGCATCCTTCTTGTTTTAATATCCAAATTATCCAACATTTTTTGGAGCCAGTCAGTCACTCCAAAACTATAAGTTAGGACAGGAAAAGCAAATTGATTTATAGCTTGGATCTTGTTCCTAGGTGTCAATGCTGTTTTCAGGATTAATTTAAGTCTTCTAAAGTACTCCTTTCTATGCTTTATTTGCATTTGTTCATGTTTTATTGCTGATCCTTCATCAATTCCCAAGTATTTATACACCCCCTCTTGCTCAAGTTCTTTTATATCACATTCTTCTCCCAAACTGATGTTTTCCTGGTGCTGAAATTTTCCTTTTTTAAAGGTTGTGTTTGCACATTTATCAAGACCAAATGACATTCCAATATCATCTGAAAAGTTTTGACAACCTGTAGCTGTGCTTTCAATTTCTCATCTGATGAGCTTTTAAATCATCGACAAAGAGAAGATGAGAAGTCATTAGACTTTGTTGTTTTCTAGAAGCCAGATTATAGTCATGACCTAATCCAGCTTAATGGATTAATGGCAAGGCAAAATAGCAATGGTGACAGAGAGTCACCCTGGAATATCCCCCTTTGGATTTTTATCCCTGGGATAATAATCTGTCCTTTATCATGGCTTAATTGCAAAGTGGTCTGCCACGATTTCATGGTTACTGTAATGTAATCAGTGTAGGATGTACCTTATACATTTTTAAGCACTCTTTTAGCCATGAATGTGGGATACTATCAAATGCTTTTTTATAGTCAATCCATGCCATACTTAAATTCTTCCCTTTCTTACAGTTCTCCACTATAACTTTATTTAACAACAAATGATCCTTTGTTCCATATGACTTCCTTTTATTGCCCGTTTGTTCTACTGCCATAACTGAGTTTTTTTCTAAATGACTATAAACTCTGTTGGCGTCAATCCCGTGTATAGTTTATACATCGTCGGAAGATAAGTTATTGGTCTATAATTTTTCAGGTAGCTTGCAGGTTCACTCTTAAGAGCATTGTTTTTCCTGTTGTTAACCAGTACGGTGTCTGTTCTGTGCATATAAATAGTTCTTACTCATGGCTAGATCCTCATGTAAAGTAGTTAATACTTTAAGCCAAAAGTTAGGTACTGGTTTGATTTCCATTACTGCTTGACATCGATATGCTTCTGCGAAATTATGCAGAGATGTCATCTTAGATTATTCTCCTCATGTTTCAAAACTTTCACCACATTTGGATCTGGGGTTTTCCAATTAGAGGCTTTTTTCAACTTTGTTTCAATCTCTCTGGCTGTTATAACATCCCATTTCATATCCTGTACCTATAAACTTGGGGTTTTCCAATTACAGGCTTTTTTTCAACTTTGTTTCAATATCTCTGGCTGTTATTACATCCCATTTCATATCCTGTACCTATAAACTTCTTATTCTTTCTTTTACATCTTCTATCCATTTAGCATCTTTAACTGCGGTGGTGGTGCTGCTGTAGGATCGTCGCCTCACAGTAAGACACTGTCCAGTTCGATTCTCAGCTAGAGCGTCTTCTGCATGGAGACATGCGTGAATGGGCATACCTTCGTTGAAGGCTGTGCTTCAGGGCTGGCAACTCAGCACGTAAAAATCTACTGCCAATCATTAGTGGACCGGAGTTCAACTGTGGTGACCCCTAACCAGGAAAAGCCGAAAGGCACAACATATCCATTTAGCATCTTTGTTATGTTCCACATTATCTTCATAGATACTACTCCAAAATGTATCTACTTCCTCTTTTTTTGACAGTCTATCAATTCATTTTACCTTATTTCCCAATTCTCTATAAAACCTTTTTGGATCATCATTAAATTGTTTATTTTGTGCTTTTCCCTTATATTTGTCTTTGTATCTTCTGAGTCTTTCCTCTGGTTTTGAAATTTTTAGTTTATCTCGAATAGTGCATAACAGATCCTGGTCTTTTCTAATACTGCACATTGCTTTTAGCACATCTATCTTTCTTAATATTTTTGTTGATCTGTCCCTCTTCTATAATCTCCTAACAATGACACCATGTCTTAGCTGCTTTATAGTTTTCTCTATTCGATATTTCCATGATGGTATTCGCTTTCACCCCCCCCCCCCTTTCCCTTGCTACCTTATGTTCCTGTGGTAGAATTTTATCAGTTATTAATTTAGCAGCACAGTAATATATTCTGTTTACTTCTGTTATATTGCATGGATCTCTATGGACAGTCCTAATTACTGTGTGCATTTGTTTTATCAAGCTTCTGACCTTTGGGGTTTTATTAACCTTCTGCAGTCTATTTCTCTCATTGATCTTGATATATCTGTCTTTGTCTATTAAATCAAGCAACTCTTCTCTTAACTCCTTTTCTTCCATACTGAGGGCACATCCCTTGTTTTCCATTTCCTGCGGGATTCTATAGAAAGTTCTATAACATCTTCTTGTGGCACATTCTCTTCAATTTCATCCTGTGTCATCTGTTGTTTGTCATATGGAAACTCACTGGTCTCTCATTCCTCAACATTGACTGCATCAGAGTGAGTTTCCATAGTTTCCTATTCCTTTTCTTCCTATCTTGCTTCAAGTGAACTTTTATACTGATTTCCTGTGGAAGGCTCCAAAATATCTTAATATGGCACCTGACCTGTTGCTTCCTGTTCCACTTGTTTCCCCTTAATTTGGATATCCATTGCTCTATCCCACTGTGGTGCTTTTTGCATTTGATTTTCTACACTGAATCCTTCTCTTTGCAGCTGTTCCATTACCTCAATTTCTATTTATTTGACTTCTCCAATACTAATCTCTTTTTCTGCTTTTCCTCTTAGTCTTCTTATTTTTTGTATTGTAAAGTTTTCCATATCTGGATTCCTTTGCCTATATTTTTCTTCAAATGTCTTTGGTGCTGCTCTTTTTGTATTAGTTTTGCTTTCTCCTTTGAATAAATATTACACCATATTAAATCTCTTTTCCTTTCCCCTGTCCATATTTCTTCTTCACATGTCTCCTGATCTTCTTGCTTTTCCTTATTCTGGGGACTCACTCCATCATGCTGTGATGTAGTCTGTTTTAGAACTTCTACATTAAATCCTTCGCTTTGCAGGCAATCCATAACTTCAACTTCTATTTCTTTAACTTCTACTTTACCAATCATCTTTTCTACATTAAATATTTGTGCATTTAATCTTTTTATTACGAAATGTTCCATATCTGGATGCCTTTGCCTGTATTTTTCTTCGAATATCTTTGAAACTGCCTTCTGTATATTAGTTAACTTGGCTTTCTCCTTTGCATAAATATTGCACCATATCAAATGTCTCTTTCTTTCCCATGTTCATATTTCTTTTTTATATTTTTCAAGTACCTCTAGCTTTTGTTGTTTATATTTTCTCACTTCCTCAGAGGCTTCTTTTTCCAAAGAGATCAACTTTTTTGATCTATATACTGTTTTCCAAAAATCTGTTGTATTAATGAAAGCAAATTTTTATTTGAAGCTTGTGACAGTTTTTCCTGCAGAAGTATTTTTCTTTCCTCTAATTTCTCTCTTAATTGTTTTGTATATCTTGCGCCTGGACATTCTGGGCTTTGTACATAATAGTAACAATACATAATTTCTTTCTTATCCTCAATAGTCCACTCTGTCTTCTTTGGCTGATCAATATTTGTTGTTTTTGTGGACTACTACTTCCTTCTACAACAGAGGGGGGCCATCCTCCTCCGAACCTGGCCCCATTGTAGGACTGTTTCTGTATTTTGAGGATTCTACATTGTCATTTTTTCCATTCCTGGCACCAGTGCACCTACCAGGATTGGGTACTTTTTTATCTTGGGTCTTGTGCACCCAGCTATCTTTTTTATTTTTGATTTACTTCTGTCCATGATATATGGTATATAAATACAATTTATCTATCAGTGTCGCCTTGGTGAGATTTTGTGAAAAACAGAGTCCACCTCACGAAGGTACTCACCAAGACTTTAGGATGAATTCAATTTCAGCACTACTACACTCCTTTGCTTGCTGACTTTTCATCTCTCCATCAGACCCCTGCTTGCTGACTTTTCATCTCTCCATCAGTCCCCTGCTTGCTGATTTTTCAACTCTCCATCAGGCCCCCATTGTCACTGGTGTGTGCCCATTGATGTGTGTGTTGTGTCATAGGAGTGTGCACAGTGATGTGTATGTGTTCTGTCATGGGTGTGTGCGCAGTGATGTGTGTGTTCTGTAATGGGAGTGTGCACAGTGATGTGTGTGTGTGTTCTGTCATGGGTGTGTGCACAGTGATATGTGTGTTCTGTAATGGGAGGTTGCACAGTGATATGTGTGTTCTGTCATGGGAGTGTGCACAATGATATATCAGTTCTATCAAAGGAGTGTGCACAGTGATGTGTCTGTTCTGTCACAGATGTTAGCACTGTCATATGGATTTTCTTTCATGGGAGTAGAAAAAAGTTCCTCCTCAACTAAGTGACTTGAGTTGTAATGGTTTCACCATAGATAGTGCACAGTTTGTGGAAATCTGCTAAAATGTCCCTTAAAAGGTAAGCAAGATAGTTGAGGAAGTAATACATTTATTAAAGGAGGCCAACTCAAAGATAAGCTGGTTAAGAGACTACACAAAATCATCTTCTTTCTCTTAAGAAAAACATGTATGACATATGTGGTTGGCTAAGTAACACCATTACACATCACATGGCAGAAGTAGTACAGCAGTCTGAGCATTTCTGGTACAGTATAAATGGCATTTTTGGCAGGAAGCTCGAGGACAATGTTACGGTTTAACCACAAATAGTCAAGCACAAATCTGCAAACCACAGATCCTCAAATAATACAAATAGTAACAAAGGCACCCTCTGCATTCTTCTAGCCACATCCCCTGCCAATTATATATTCCAACTCCAAGACTGCACAACGAGGAAAGGGCCATTTCCCTGATCACCACTGTACTGTGATCTTATATAGAAAAAGCTAGTGACATCTGGTCAGTGGATTTTTGATCAGCTATTCTGGCTTTTTTTTTTTTTTTGGACAAACTGCCTTTTTGATCATAAGCCAGTATCTCCACAGATCATGCTTTTGTCCAGACTGTAAAGCATTTTGTTATATTATACCGACTGGCTAATGTTCTGGAAATGTTATTGTCACACGAAGAAGTTGTAAACCTCTAAACAAGCAAACAGCTTGTCCAATACCCATCTCTGATTCAGGACCAGCCACATCTCTTGTACAACTCTAATTAGACTACCGGTCTTATATAAATGTTTTCTTGATTAAGGCATCTGTGTTAATGTTCTATATCTAGACTGCACAGAGGTATTTGATTTGTTGCACTGTACCAAAAAGAAGATGGATTCAACAATCACAGATATGGACTGAATGCTACCTACACCTTCATACAATAACTATATAATGGAAACAAAACTACTATAGTTCTTATTATGCAACTGCTACAGTATATCGGTCCGTAGTGTTTAATTGTTTTTACTAAGTGTATGTGCAAGCACACTAATAATAGAAACAACTCTGATCCAAAACAGTACCAAAACAGCAAAATCTTCTGAAGTCAGGAATCAAAAAACAGGAACCAAAGTCAGATCCAAGTCAGTGAGATTTTCTTTAAAAGACAACCCTTCTGTTGATTTCATAGTAGATTTGTTGGATTTCTGTTTAAAGAATAATTTTATTTTTAATGATGTTTTGTATCGGCAGAAACAAGGTACAGCAATGGGGGCAGCTTTTCTTGGTAATTGATAATCAAGCTATCAATCACTCAGAGGAGATTATGCACATTGCTGGTGGTAAGGCTGTAGGCCTAATGAATGACTCACATTATCAATCTATCAGATGTGACTGTTATTTTCCAAATGTTAAGGTTATGGATCTAATAAATGAATGAACCACTCACTTAATCAACCAATCGATCAGCTGGGACTACAATGGAAGAACTGCTGACACAATGCTAAGATTCCAGGAATGCTCTTACATGCCTAAATCAAAAACTAGGAGAAGTAAACAGCATAAAGAACCATCTGACATCTTAAATGAGAAAAGCAGTTATCCAAGCAGTCTTGTCATATAAGCAACATCATGTTTCATTATGCTGGGAAATAAATGGGAGCATATTAAATCCAAGATGGAAATGGCCTACTATAGAGTAACACAGTTCACGTCTCAATTTTCTCCTTCAACTTATCTGAGTACAGCATATATATATATATATATATATATATATATATATATATATATATATATATATATATAGCAGTGGTGGTGCTGTGGTAGCGTTGTCGCCTCACAGTAAGATGCTGTCCGGTTCGATTCTCAGCTAGAGCGTCTTTTACGTGGAGACATGCATGAATGGGCATACCTTCGTTGAAGGTTGTGCGTCAGGCCTGGCAAGCCGGTACGTAAAAATCAACTGCCAATCATTAGCGGACCGGAGTTCTGCTGTGGCGACCCCTAACCGGGAAAAGCTGAAAGACACAAACAAACTTATCTGAGTATAGTAAGATAGCCGACTGGATGCATCTTTCCAATCAGCTACTTTACACGCTACTGATATTCTTATCTCTAGACATCACTTCCCATATCTCTCCTATTTACATGTGCCCCCAAGACATTTAAGATCCTCAGTGCTACATCAAATAAAAGTGCCAATTCAAGTCCTTAGGAATTAATAGCCAGTAAAAATTAGAAATATTGCTGCCGCCCTGAATTTAATAAAGAACTAAAGCACTGCTAACTGACTACAATAATAATAATGTTTCAGAATAAACTCCTGCATCACCACTTGTTATAATGAGCTGCAATGTCACATTCCTATAGGTTCATAGGTTGGTACTGGGCTATCTGCCCGAAGGCATATATTAGTCCAGACACATTGTGCGGTATTCACCGCCCCTTTAGTAGTTCCCTAGACCCTTGTACTAGCAGCTAGTACCCTTGGCCCATATCTAGTAGTGCTGTTAGTGTGATCCCCGGTGTGAACTTTCTGTTATACTAGACTTTACACACTGAAATCGTTACACAAGAAAGAACACTGACTGCTACACATCTAGGGCATTACCTTCATGGTATGTAATTACAACTTCACAGTAGTCAAGCACTTTTTTATTCTCAGAGTACACTGTACACCTTCAGGGCTTGTCCTAATTACTGCTGTATAGTGCAGTTCAAGACAGCTTAACAGCTGCCATCCTGTCCAAGCATATATGGGAAGCCTAATTCAAGGGGACAATGTTGTTTTGCTCATGCAGCTTTTGTAAACTAGTTAAATTACTTTTGAATCAGAACAATTCCCTTTAGAAGTATCATTTACACAAGACTCAGATGTACACTGTGATCTTTCACATAGAAGTTATATTTACAAAACTTTGCCTATTTGTATTGTCTAGTAAATGGCTGTTCTTGGACCTGTACAAATAGTTGTGGTAACTGATTGTTAGATGACACATGCTTTTCCCGGACTCAGACATATATCATCATATTATGGGTACATGCAAATTATACTGATTATTAGTGGTCGTACTTGTACATAATGCATAATGTTTTTTGTGATTAAAGGATGAAGCTGTATGATGCACCGCTTCCAAGGTGGCCGTTCATGAATCCTTCTCAAATCAGGCCTCAGCCTGTGGAAAATAAAACCAAGCTAATAAAATTAACTAAACTATTATGCTTGTGTTGGATTCAAAATAATTCAACCAACAAAGTTACACTGCAACAGGAAGCATTGTAAAAACAATACTGGCAAAAAAAATACTGACTTTCATGCTTCCCACAAGAAATACAATTATTCACTTTTTCTGACATCCGGTAAATAACTGAGGCAAGAAAAAACAAAAATGCTCCCCAACGGGGTACTTAGCCCAACTTGGTATGTCTGAAACTCCGAAAACGAAAAATTTCAGAAAGCCGAACGGCACTTGCAACGCTGCTTCTGCATCGGACCATGCGGCAAAAAAGACTGAGGATATGACGTCGGTCATGCGCTTTTATACCCTGATGCTCTGATGTCAGGGCTGTGCGCCCATGACCGACGTCAGCCTAATACTTTGGTATTCGGGCCGACCGAGGACAGCGGACTACCCATAAGTAAGGACTGCAGCAATGTGAGATGAAGAACATCAGGCATTTCTGCAAGGGGAAGGCTCCCCCCCACCACATGTACTCTGGGGACTGTACTTCTCAGGTTCACTTTTCCAAATATGCTTACTCCAAAAGCATACAGCATGGGTGGGGGTAAGGAGAAGCTTTCTTACTCCCAAAGGTCAGTGGTCCAAACTGTATTAGAATTCTGACTAAGCACAGCTGATTCCTCTTATTGTAGTTAAAGCTGTTTGAATGTAAAGCTATATATTCTGCTTCTGTCCCTTCTTCTGTTGCCTGTATTTTGTTAAAACACACTATTTTCAACATTGTCTTTGCTAAATATGTCACCTCTGTATGCGGCTTTCTCATCCCTGCCCACCTGGACTGGTTTCAGTTTAAGCAAATCTCAGCATTCAAGGACACTTATGAGTATCCCATAATGCCTTTTTGAATTAGGCTAGTCTGTACAATCTACTAATGTTTACCAGAATTAAGTCAATATAAGGAAATCCTTGTTTCCTCTACAGTTTATTTTTTCCTAGATAGTTTACCTTTGGAGTTCATCAACCTGCTTCTTGCTTCTTATCAAGTCTATCCAAAACAGACATAAGTAGTTTTTCTTGTAGTCTTATGAGTTAATCTACAGGTAGGATTCTGGATGTATCACATTGCTTTACTTTATAATTAATGTAGCAGTTTCACAAAACCATTGCTCAGTATTAAGTGCAGAGTGTTAAGATGGAATCCTATTTGTATGTGGTTTACACAAAGTAACCTGTCTTTAATTAATGAATTAACTAAACGGTAATTATATTTTCCCTGTTTTTCTTGGCATTTTTAAGCACTCTTGTGATACTTAGTTGCTTCCAGTCAGACAGCATTTCTACACCTTTTCAAACATAAATACTGTCTTGAGTGTATGTGGCTGCATAGGTGTTTTCCTCCCTCCCTTATTTCAGCTTGATAAAGTGCACTCATATAATTAAATTTACTGTAACAGTAGATGTCTGAATGATCATTGCTGCATTAGCCTTTGCTATATGGGTTATATCCTGCACAGGATATTACAGCTGACCAGCTTCCAAAGCTTTAGGGCACCTTCATTGTGCCCAAACTGTTATCTTGAGTTGAACTTGAATAAAAAGTCAGGTTTGGGTTCCAAGCCCTTTGGAGCTTTCATGCCAAATGAGAGAGGGAGGCTAAGTCTTAAGAGTATTTTGCTAGAAGAAGAAAACAATACATGTCCATATCCTGACTTAAAAAAGGTGGAGGGAGTGCCTATTGCAGCAGTGATTATTTGAACATCTACTGCTATGGTACATTTACTTGCACATCTGTACTTTGTTCATCATTCTGATTACTGCTGCAGTAGCCTTAGGTTTATGGGTACATTACCGTAGCTTAAAATAAATGGGAATTAGTAGGGAAAGGGTCCAGGATCACCCAGGAAATGGTCCTGGATAAGACTTCCTAGACCTGGACAAGGAATCTAGTTTATTGTACTTTGTACCAGTATGAACAGAGAACCAAGTTGCTAGATGAAGCCAAAACCCTAGTAGAGTGAGCCTCAACCCTGCCTGCAATATTTTTGTTGTGGTGGGAATAATAAAGGGTCATAGCCTGAGACAACCATTTGAAAATAGTTTGTTTTGACACAGGTTGTTTCTACCTTTACAAGAAATGAGCAGGAATTCTAAAAGCTTTTGTTCTATCAAGATAGTGCCTGAGTTGTTTGGGGACATCCAGGGTACTAAGTATGCTTTCTCTCCTGTTTTGGCATTCTGGAAAGAAACAGGGATATGGCTAGATTTGGGTTGTAGTAAACTTGGATACCCCTTTAGGAAAAAAAAGGATTACTTCTCAAAGAAATCTTTTCCTCAGATACTCTTCTTGCAGAGGTCAGGGCAATCAGCAAAAATGTATTCCATAATAAGAACATCAAGTCATCTAGAAGAACTGGTACAAATAAGTAAGTGTTAGCTTCTCTGACACGCAATTAAGATCTCAAAGAAGAGCCACACAAGCTTTCTGGGAAGTTCCTGACGTAAAATCCCTTTCAAAAAACATATTCATGTGAGACTGAACTGAAAGAGGAGGAACCATGGGCCAACATGTTGAAATGGCCGAGAAATGAACATTGACAGAGAACTAAGACAAGATAGTAACTCGCACAAATACTGTAAAACAAGAGTAGCACTAGCCCTGAATGTATGCTGGTGCTTTCGTTGGCACCAAGAAGAAAACCTTTTCCATTTGCTATTGTATGATTTTGTAGTAGCAGGATTTTTTGCTTACCTTAATATATGCTGTCCATCCTCAGAAAACAGGTGCTTTAAAGGTATTAAAACTATCATTCAGAAAGTGATTTGCAGTTTTTTGAGGTCAGGGTATATCAACCATCCCTGATCTTCTGTGAGTAAATCCAGTCTGTGAAGAAGCTTGTGATAATTGCGCCTGGCCAATTCCAAAAGAATGGAGAATACTGTTGCCTGGGCTAGAAGGGATTCAACTCAAAGATCATAGGGGTTTCCTTTTGAATCTTCAGATGTACTCTGGATATCAGTGGAAAGGGTAGAAAAGCATGCAAGAGCATCTGTCTCCCAGGCCTTCTTCCATGTATTCCTGGAATAGAATTTTATTCACTTGATTGTTTACAGAGGATGCAAATAAAGGTCTACCTGAGGGATTTCCCCACAGATGGATCAAATTTTGGAAGACCCACTGACTCAGTTTCTATTTGTGAGGGGCTGCCTTGGTCCTGTACAGTGAAATTGTGCTTGCATGGCTATTCTGCATAGGAGGTAAGATCTGGTCCCCCTTGCCTGATTATGTACACCATCGCTGTGGCATTGCCTGTAAATACTTGAAGAGGGACCAGTGACCAAAGATTATTCCGAGTTGATAACATTTATAAGAACTATCATCTCTGTTATGTTTGTGTGTTTGGTCCATCATTTTTGTCTCCAAAACCCTGCACTTTCACCCTTCATGACACTGCTCCCCAAGCAAAGTATGTGCTGTCTGTTGTGACTGACTACTTTGGAGCAGGAGGGGAGAAGGGGAGACCTGGAGTCTGTGAGAAATTTAATGTTTACAAAAACTGATTTCCCTTTTCACAAATCCCAGAACTGGAATTTGAAAAAAACAATGTGTGCTGATGTTGAGGACAAAGAGATTTCATCCTCAGGTGGAGTATTGCAAGAGGTATCATGACAATTATGAATGCCATCAGCCTGAGGCATTCACTCACTTAGATAAAAGTCTAAGTGGAAAACACCTGGAATAGCTCTAAATATAGATCTATTATTTCCTGTGGGAAAAAATCTCTTTGTACAGAACACAATCCTGTGAGATTAAGTCAGAAAACACTTTTAAATGTTCTCTTGGAATCCCAGCCTCTGCAGATCATCTCTTATCCAATAGATAAGGTTCATGACACTTGAAAAAGACTCTGCAAAGATAAACATGTTGTTGAAATATGAACAAATGTTAATACCCTCCCCAGCTTGCAGTGGGCTATCACAGGATCTAGTCACTTTGTGAAGTTAAACATTTAGTTTTTGGTCTCTTTTTGATGCAAAAACGTGAAATAAAACAGACACAGAATTGCAGCTAACAGATTCCACTGGGGTGGGCACAACATTTTAGCTAAGCAGGGACACATTCCCTGCTCATTCTCCCAAACCAACAAGAGTGGCTCTCACTTTCCCACTGGGGAAACCCCAAAAAGCCACAGAGGCCACGGTCAACCCCCAAGTCCATGGTGGAAGTATGGATTACACCAGATGGATACCAAAGAAAAAGATGAGTGATTTGAGTAACCAGCTTTGGCCACAGTATAGTCACTCACCTGTGGCTGAGACAAATTTCAGAGCCTGCTGTGGTGGCAAAGGCTGCTTAACAATCTTTTTCTTTTTGTGGCTGGAAGAATGTCTGATAGAGGGATTGGAACTTTGCTCCATTTTCACACTGAAAATGATGTTTGTTTCCTCAAGAAGCTTACCAGCAAGAGTCGTAAAACAGGAAAGTAGCAAAAAAGTCACTTTTTTCCAATATAAATCACAGTAAAAAGCATTTTACACTTTTTTCTATCTACAAAAAAGTAAAATAAGTAATTTTTTCTCCACAGAAAAAGTAGTTATTGCTCTCCTGTTTACAAGTGCATAAAAGTCACAAGACAGTCAAGAAAAATACTGTTTCCTAGCGTAAAAGTACTTATTTTTAAGAAAACAAAAGTTATCATAAGTAAAAAAGTAATATGGAATGTTGTACACTGAAAGGAACGTATCAGCCTAGCACTGGAACAGCATTAGCTGACCGTCGATCCTCGAAAACCCTCAGAATAGAGCTCTTTTCAGCATCAGGAAAGATCTGAAGACTTGTTGCCCAATCCTGACTTTTTAGTCATCTCAGATCACGCTAACTAATGGTTTGGGCATGTGGAAAGTGCCCTAAAGCTTTGGAAGTTGGACAGATTTTATTTCCTATGAAGCATATAACATTATATATATATATATATATATATATATGTATGGATCTATATGAGTTCATCGACAGATCAGAACATCGATGGCAAAAGATCGACAGCGAAAAGACCGACAGTTCAAAAGCACGACACCTCATACACTCCACACCACAACAACAACAATTAACAAACAAAACAAATCCCCACTCCAAAAACCACACACACAACACAAGCAAACCAAAATCCTAACAAACCAACACTAAACCTTACATACACAACTATCTACAACCTTAACCCAAACCCTAACCCTAAGGTCCGTCACTATCGCACACTCACCTAACTCGCGCCCTAACCCTAACTCACTTAACCCACCCCTAACCCAAAAAATATCACTACTACACACTTACCAGACCCGAGCCCTAACCCTAACTCACTTAACCCGCCCCTATCCCCACAGACCGTCAACATCGCACACTTACCTTACTCGCACCCTAACGTCCATCACTACCGCATATATACACATCCTTTCCCCATTTCGGTGTTCTCAGCATCGGTGTCGAGCTTCTGAACTGTCGGTCTTTTCGCTGTCGAACTTTTGCCGTCGATCTTCTGATCTGTCGATGTACTCGTATATATATATATATATATATATATATATATATATATATATAGTCAGTTGACTTTTGCTTGCCTTCTCCATTTTTGGACCTCTGCTCACACTGCACTGTACATGTTGCTGTGCACAGCAGAAGTCTGTTCATGTCATCTTCACCTAGTCTTTGTTTGCCTCTCTCTTTTAATCAGTTCTTCCTGAACATAGTGGGGCACAAATAGCACAAGTTAGTGACTTAGATTTTGTTGGCCAGTATAGCCATGCTGTTCAAATGTGCATCATTTACAAGACATGAGCAGTTTAAAACACTTCTTGCACTCCATTTAAAGGTTAGTAATATTTAGAAGATTGAGTCAAAAGAAAGTCAAACGTCATATGGTCCAGATCACATTATCGACTTTCTGAAATGTCGAAAGTTTTGAATGGTGATTAAGGTATAGTGGGGATCAGGGAATTTACCCTTTTTCCCACTGTATTGTGATAGCAGAGTTGGTATATATAATATGCAGGGGGGTGCTTGCCCCCCTCCCCTCTGCAAAAATGTAGATTTTTGTTGTTTGCCTTTTTTGAAAGTCAAGCATATGGTCTCAACCATATTCTACCTGATGAATACCTGCAAAAAGTTGCCAAAGCCATAGCCCTCCCCATTTCCATACTCATAAACAGAACTATAACCGAAGGAAATATCCCATCTATCTGGAAAATCTCACACATCATCCCCCTTCATAAAGGTGGTAACTCCATTGACATCTCAAACTACAGACGAATAGCCTTACTCTCTCCACTGGCAAAAATAATGGAAAAATGTGTCCATAAGCAACTACTCACCCATCTAATTGATAATAACCTACTTGCCAACTGTCAACATGGATTTAGACCTAACCACAGCACCACCACAGCCCTTCTCTCCTTCACAGACTGTATAAATTCTAACCGTAATAACAATACCCTTTCCTCTTCTGTCTTCATTGATTTATCTAAGGCTTTTGATATGGTTAATCACCAGCTCCTTATTGAAATACTTAAATCTCTTTCTCTTGATACTCTAGCATTACAATGGTTCAAATCCTACTTAGAGAACAGACAACAAGCAGTACTATGGGAAAGCAACCTATCTTCTCACCTCCCTATTTCCCTTGGTGTCCCCCAGGGCTCCATTTTAGGCCCATTGTTATTTTCCATTTTCATTAATGACCTCCACCTAGCAATCCCACATGCTACCTGCATTCAATATGCAGATGAATCCACCATTATTTGCTCAGCTAATACTCCTACCGAGCTACAATCCCTTACACAAAATGCATTTAATACAGTGGAACAATGGTTTTTAAACCGTTGCCTTCTACTTAACCCTAAAAAAACTAAACTCCTACTTTTTACTCCTACTCGTAGGTCTGCCCCTCTTCACTTTACCCTTACATCCAACAATGGGACTCTCATATCTCCTGACACAACCACCAAACTTCTTGGAATAACCATAGATAATAATCTAAACTTTGACACTCATACTAACATCATTATAAAAACAGTAAATAATAAACTGGGATCCCTTTACAGAATCAAACCCTTCCTTACTCCTTCAACCAAAATCGCTATAGCTAGAACTCATTTAATCACTACCTTACTCTATGCCTCACCCATATACACTAATCTCTCAAAAAACAACCTAAACAAACTTGCTACTGCCTATCACTCCATTGCTAGATTTGCCACAGGATCTCCTTTTAGAACACATCACTGCAACAACCTAAAACAACTAGGATGGCTAGAGTTTCATAACCAGATACTATCTCAACAACTCACTATTATCCATAAGAGCTTGTACTACCCCACCTATACACCTATACTGTCTACCCTCATTACCCCCTACAACAATCTTAAGAACCTACGCTCCTCTAATAAGCCACTTATTACTATCAACAAATCCAACAACTCAGCTGGAGATTCTCTGTTTTCTAACTCTGTAGGCAAACACTGGAACAGGCTTCCCTCTGAACTCCTATCTCTGACCTCCATAAGACTCTTTAAACTAAAAATAAAACAATTTGTCAGTACTCACTGGCTTTGTCCTTGTACTAACCCTGACTGTCTTCCCTGCTCCTAACAAGAGTATATTTCACCTACTTACATCCTCTTGCTGCTTCCTATATATCTTTATTTCACTGTATCACATGATACATTGTATAATTTATCAACTGTATATACTTTTTTATCCTGCTTCCAATTTAAACTACTAATTTGTTTTTATATGTATTGCATTGCATATCACCTCAGCATGAGCTAGGTATGCTTGTAATGACAACTGTACCTAATCTGTATCTCTGTAATCTGTTTAGACCCTTTTTAACTACCGTTATAATTCTTTGAATTTGAGACAATTATTACTGTCATATATTGTGTCTGTGTATGGCTGTAACTGCTTAGGGCTATTTTACTACTGTTATACTTCTTTGAACTTGTGATTATTTTTTACTGTATAAAATTATCTGTGTTGGAGCTTTTCTCCCCGGGCCTCTACTGAAAATGGATTTTATTCCAGTTAGACTAGCCCGGTCAACAAATGCAAAATAAATAAACAAAATAAAAATAAATAAATAAGTTCAACTTTCTGTTGATGATCTTCTGAAGTAGATATATATATATATATATATATATATGGTTACCTATCAAAACATCGAATGATCATAACATCTAAACTCAAAACATCAAGACCTCAAAACATCTAAAAGTCATAACATCGAATCTCAAAACATTGAAAACTACAAAGCAACTATAAATAACATCCCTGCACATTGATTACTACGTTTCTGCCCTGCAGTTAAATATACCAACTCTGAGATTGCACTGCAGTGGGGTTAGGAAATTATCCTTTTTCCCCACTGTAGTGCGATCTTATATATAAAAACGTAGTAAACAGTGTGCAGGGTTTATATTTATAGTTGCTTTGTAGATTTCAATGTTTTGAGATTTGATGTTATGACTTTTAGATGTTTTGAGGTTTAGATGTTATGGTCTTGATGTTTTGAGTTTAGATGTTATGATTATTCGATGTTTTGATAGGTAACTATATATATATCTAACCATAGAATTTTCTTAACAGCAAACATTATAACATTTAACAGGGAACATCAAAAACCCAGCAAATAGTAGGACGGGTCTATATTGCTGTACTGGCCAATGTGTGCTAGCCATAAAACCCAGCACCCTAGGAATATAAGCTACTGACTTGCCTGTGTACACCTGCTCAGCCTGAGCTAGCCGAGATAACTCTATTGAGTGAAAGCTGGATATAAAATTAAATCAACTTGCCACGCATAAAATAAGGATTGTTACATTTTTCTCTGAAAAGATGCACCTTGGAAGTGGATGATGTGATGGTAATGAGGTGAACAGACATTCTGAGTATCCAGGAGATAAGGTGGAAGGGCAGTGTAACAAAGACTTTGATCCACAGAGTTCTTCTGAGAGGTTGGAGTAGTTTAGGTCAGGTCGGACAGACTAAAATGGTGTAAGACTTGCGGTGAGTGAGAATTTTTTGAAGACAGTAAGAGATGCCATCAAAATTAATTATAGACTTATGATTACCAGTATGCATAATCTCAGCCTATTCTCCACAGCATGGTTGTCATGGCAAGGAATAGAGTGCATTCAGGCAGGACCTGCTAGGTAAAACAGGACAACATAAGATGCTGTTGATAATGTGGGACTTGAATGGTCATAATGGGACAGACTGAACATGATATGAGGGTTGCCTGGGTCTACATAGGTGAGACAACAGAAATAAAGGAGGGCAGTCATTCTAGATTTCTGTCTGACAAATGGCTTTATAGTGGCCAACACATGGTTCAGTAAGACAGCCATAACATGACATACAAGACTGGTCAACTATGCAACTCAGGTGAACTTTCTCCTTTTAAGGAAACAGCACTGGGATAGAACCGCAGATTGCAAAGTCATCTCCACTGAAATGGTCAGCCCATTGGTGGTCATAATCAGCTGTGAGCAGTGCTCATAGAATGCTCAGAGGTCAGCTGAAGACCAGAAAGTTGACTAGAATGTGCAACACTTTATGGAAATATTCAGAGCTTTAGCACTTCAGGTAGAATAGGATAAAGGTGGAGCCAAAGAAGAAGAAAATCAGTGTCTCAAAGCAGAATGTGTGAGGATTATAGAACAGAAATGTGGCAGAGCTACATATGGAAATAAGGTACATAAGGAAAGTTGGTTGTGGAATGCACAAAATCAGGAGGTTATAAAAAGAAAGAAGGAATACGGAAAAAGTGGGACATAGAAAAATGGACCAGGCTAAGAAGGAATGCTGGTTGTCTAACAAAGTGGCTAAGAGAGCAGCTGCAATAGCAAAGACGATGAGGAAAGAACACAACTGGGCATCCATAGATGTGGAGGAAGCATATGACCTGAAACCCTGAAACATTGACAAAATTAGTGGTTGAAGAAATGGGAAGTCTGAATGAGGATATCAAAGCTAGAATCAGAGGGGTTGCAGCCAACTGTCAGAGATTGTAAGTAGAGTAAGAGAGTAAGTAGCACAAAAATGCCAAAGATGCTGAAACGTAAAGTGTACAGAACAGTGGTGCAGCCAGAACTTCTGTATGGCACAGAAACCTAGGCAGTGAAGGCAGAGCAGTTGAGGTAGCTAGAGGTGATGGAGACAAAGTGCCTGAGATGTGTGGTAGGATGGACACTGTGGGACAGATGGAGAAATTATGATATCAGAACAGAGGCCAAAGTGGCCCCAGTTGCATAGAAGGTAAAAAAGAACTGGTTACACTGGTTTGAGAAGATGTGCAAGAAAGCAGAAGATGATTTGATGAAGTATATTTAGGAAAGACAGGAAGAAAGCAAGAGGAAACAAGTACATCCAGCAAAGAGATGGATAGAATGCATGAGGAAACACTTGTGTTAATGAGGATAGTGCTAATGTACAACTGTCAGGATGGATTTCCATACTGTAGACATTGCCTGTGAGCAAGCAAGGCCAGAAAAACTATTTGTGTTCTATGAGAGTTGTCTCATGCATTATACTATAGCTGCATATTGCAGGTCTAGATTAGAGAGGTAAACTGCTTTTCTAAGGGAAGACTTAGAAACAAAACAGTGGTATTACCTTGCTTTCCTTATAAAATTTATAAGGCACAATTATTGAGTGTTACAACATGCATGAGATCATGGAAAATATGCTTAGAAATAAAGATGACTTTTTAGGGATATAAACATCAAAACTGTCATTCAAGTGATGAAAAGAATAGATTATTATATTATTTTGTGATGGCTTAAAGTGTGTGAAATATGATTACGCCCAAATGTATAATCTAAGATGAGGAAGTACTGGTTTTCTTTATACTTAAGTTAGTATTCATAGATGGTCACTTTAGATTTGGTTTTATTTGCTTTTGCCATGTTCACTATGCTGCAAATTTTATTCTGATCAATAATTACTGCCACAAAATGATTTTATGTCTCAATGAATGACAGACATCATTATGGATATTTACAATCTGCAGCAGTCAGTCATGTCTGTCAAAGAAGGTAGTAGAGTGGCAATGATTGACTCAACCCCTTGACCACATGTAGAAAATGGGATAAAGGGGGTGATGATATTATACTCATCAGCTGTGCATATGCATTTGACATTCATCCCATACATAATGGGCATGAAAAGGCATTTCAAACCTTGGGATTATTGGTTTTGGAGATGGTTTGTTAGTGCTTGCTGTGTGCAACATGTAGATAAAGAGAAAAGTATGTCTTTTTAAACTGATTGCAGCCCAACACGGGGCACAACAAAAAACAGCCATAAATATATCCTGAGAAGTATTTTCAATTATCTAGATGACAGCAGCTCTTCTTTGCTTTCTTTTCTTGCTTACCTACTCCTGTCCAGAAATGCATAATAAATGCAGACTTCAGCAATGCATTCTACAGACAGTTAGCAAAGCAGTCATGAATTTGTGCTTACCTATTTAGATGGCAGAAAGTACACTTCATCTGCGAAAAGATGATCAAAATTTCCACGTGACCAGTTAAGTTGTGGAACCGTTTCTGTAGTCAGTATTGCACAGATAGTGATCTAACAATGAAATATGTATTTATTTATTACCAGGATGGTCTGACTGTGTCTAAAAGATCCCTTCTCAGTGGAGGCCTGGGGGAAAAGGTCCACAGGACAAAAAATACAAATAATTTACAAAAAATATAGTTATCACAATTATTATTAACATTTTAAAAATATTAGCAAATTCATTATGTTGAAAATTCCAGTAGGATAGAATTGTTTTAGAATACTGCAAAACAATATTCAGAGGAAAAGAAATATGGAATGAATGTGTAAGTTGTGATAATAAAGGGATCTCATATACCCACTCTCAACCATATTTTTACACGTCTTAAAGCTATGAAGTGTTAGTCTATAAAGTGGTGCACAAATGGCTTGGTTTTATACATTTGGATACAGAAATAGTACTTCCTGGAGTTTTTTTTTTTCCCCAAACAAATTAATTGTATACCTCCTCTACAGTACACCATTTCTAGGCAAGTAAAGCAAACTTAACAAAATGGGATTTTGGCACATTTGCCTCAGTTATTAGGACTATAATCAATATAGCCAATATTGCATATACCACACTTAAATGTACCTGCTCAACCCTGCAGACAGAGATCAGTCTGGGAATCTATTGTGTTTATTCCCTGTATAATGAATGGCTATTGGTGAGCTGTATGAAGAACACAACAATCTGAGCAGAGATGATGAAATTTTTGATAAATAATGCGAGGTACAGGAAATTTTGGGGTAAATTATATGTCTGAGTATTTGCCAAAGTCCTTGAAACATTTAGTGCTGTGTTTATTTTGAATGCTCATAGAGAAGTTTTTGTCTGTAGTCAAATTGTCTGGGGCTACTTTGTCTGTAAAATCATGGAACTCCACAGGGGTCTTAGTAATAGCTCTACTATAGGTCTGAAGGTACTGGTTATTATATGAGAAGTTATAAGTTCTCCTTACCTGAACGGTTGTTGGGAGACATTCGGACGGGTGAGATAGAAGGCGTACGAGAAGAAGAGTATGGTCTTTGTCTGTCCCTCTCTATTGTGGAGGATGAGGCAACAAAGTGATACTGTGACCATCCATCCTATATGTAGAAAGAAATAAAAAAAAATATTAGAATAACAGTGTCCTGGGTAAGCAGTACATTTGAAAGAATCAGACCAATGATAAAATAATTTCTATTACATTCTTATTAGTTGTTCGATATTATGAATATAAGGCTGAAATTAATTCTGTTGTAAATATGCTGAAAGAAAAAGTTTGCTTGAATATATGTATAGAGTTTACAATGTGCATTCATACTATATGTATAACAGACAGGCTTTCTTCACAGCATCAGAAAATGCCTAAGAAAGCAATACTGGAAAACAAGCATTACATGATTTTCTCATGTTTGTAGAACAAATATCAATTAACAGATATCCTTTTTTATAAATATAGCAATACGTGATGTTTTTCCAGTAGGAACAGCTTATACAGATGTTTCCTTTCAGAATGGCATCCTCACATCAGCAAAAGTGCTTAAATAACAAAAGGACAATAGAAAAGTCTAAAAACAGACATTATGTGACTTCCCATAGAAGGCCAGAAAAATATACCAGGAGGAAATAATCTCTTGTGTGCGTGACTAGCTCTGTATATAGCTATTGTAGTAATTCAGTTATGTGAGAGAAGGACAGAGAGAGGTATTTTGTAGAAGTCATCATTCATATCTGTAATGAAGGAAAACTTTGTAAATATATGCTACAAATCTGACAGACTACGTGTGGGTTTGTTATAAAATAAGTTATCTGTAACTGTGCTTATAGCTGAAAAATATATTTCTTTATCAGTGTGCAATTTGAAAGGCTTGGTGCTTTAAACAGACTACAGATGGAGTCATGCAGAGCTATGTGTCTCTGATTCAGCAGTAAACAGCACAGCAAGAATGTGTGTCTTAAGAAGACTTCAAATCCATCACAGCAAGCAAGTAAACAGTAAGCTCCATATAATTTTTCAATGGTGACCCTTTGACAATGTTCCTAGCCTGTATCCAAAAACAGGGGAGTGAATGGGTAATGTCACTCCTGTAAAAGCGCAGTAACGTTTATGTGAAGTACTTCAGATTGCTACAGTTTTCAACAGTTTGTAGCAATACAGTTTAATAGACATCTAAATCCGATGAGACTGCATTGCAGGAAGGTGGAGCAGTTCCATAAATTCTCCAGAAAAGGTACAAGACGAAGTTGTAAGACTGAATCTGCCAGTTTTGCTGTACCAACTTCACAAGTGACTACAGAAACTTTTCAACCATCTACAGTAAAGCAGCTTGGCCATCTGCCTGTCTGTTGACTGGTAAGAAAATTATTCTGTGTTACATACAGTATGAATGCCATAGAGGTAATAATAATAACAGAATAAATGTATATATAACATATTAGCAAATGTAAAACCTTATTAGGGCAAGTTAATAGTAAGGCATTATGCAAATGGATTGCAATTTGATAGTAAGGCATTATGCAAATGGATTATAATATTTGACTGGCATCTGAAATAAAATCATGTGTGGTATAAAAATGTTTATTGTGTGTACAATGTCATAAAAATACAGTGCATGACATTATCCAAAGGTTAGACTGTACAGACAAAAATTGTAAAGGTAAAGAACCAAGAAAAGTTAATATGTTGACATTATATTCAAATGTTAGACAGTTATGTTATGTCACCAGATGCAAAAGGTTTATTTCAGAGTTGCAACAACAATCAAATCAGTTACTGATAGAAACTCTAGTACATTTTGTTACAAAGAAATGTAATAAACTTCTAAAAGACAGACACAATGAGTTCAGGAAGCTTAGACAAGTTATACACACATCTTTTCAAAAGTGCATAGGAGTTTCAAATTCAGCAGAACAGCTTACTAAAGAATGTCAGAAAGACCATGCAACATCACAGGAAATTCAATAGCAGTTGCAGGATAAAGGAAATAAATTAGCTCAACTGACAAAGACTGGGAATTTCCTGCATACACAGTTAATCTGTGCAAAAGAAATATATTTTATCATATGTTTATGTTTTGAAAATGGTTAAGCATGCATGCTAGGGTGGTAGGGACATGACATGCTTGTATAAAGATATACATATACAAGACAGACATGCATGTGTGTTCTTTTCATCTAGAGTACATTTGTTTACAATGCACAAAAGCAAAAGGTAGACAACAGCAAATATAAATAAACATATGTTATAATTGTATAGTAACACCAAACAGTTAAAGTTCTGAATTTTAAAAATAAATAAAATCACAGATGGTATTAGTCAAACAGTTTTTGTAAAATTAATGACAGGACAGTTAAATAGATAAATAAATAAAAAATACTGAAATCCATGTAAGGTAATTGTAAAATAATGTCTATTTATGTTGTATAAATGCATAGTTATGCAAATCACAATCACATTAAAGGAAAAATGCCAAAATAATTAATTATAGTTTATAGACTATAAAATGTGAGCTCAGACCTTCCTAGACTGAATGAATAGTTACAGGAAATGTTGGAAAGATCAGATAAACAACAAGACCGATTGCTAGACAAGTAGCTTGAGTTTTTCTAAAGCATCATTGTTATTAAAACATAATTGTTAAAATGTTTACAGGCAACACTATTTGGTAATTGTAATAAAATATCACAATTGTGCATAGATGTCACATAATCTGTTTGCAAGTAAATGTTAAAAGGACAAAAAAAAACTCAGTTGCATCAAGTACAGCCAGCAAATGGGCTATAGTATATATACAGTTCAAATCAATTGTGCAGGAGGGTGTAAATACCTACTAGAGGTAATATACAGTGAAAGCTTTATTTAGCAACCTAATAAAATAAATGTATAACCAAAGTGTTGGGCTGACATACATTCTATTCTCACAGCATAGAGCAGGTAAATAGTGCTGCAGTACTACAGGGGGAGGGGTACTTTCTCAATTTTACGCTGACTGTATAAGCAGTACTGCACAAGGGTCTGAAATAAAGCTACAGAAAAAATAAACAACAAGGGTCTGAAATAAAGCTACAGAAAAAATAAACAACAAGGGTCTGAAATAAAGCTACAGAAAAAATAAACAACAAGGGTCTGAAATAAAGCTACAGAAAAAATAAACAACAAGGGTCTAAAATAAAGCTACAGGAAAAAATATCTCATTCCTTCTTGACAATACTCTTTTATGGGGGGGGGGGAAACATGTATTAGTGTATTAGAAATACTGGAAAACTGGATTAAACCTGACAGGATAAGATATTTTACAAGTTAATAGCTATCATAATGGTTATTATTGTATTGTTTAGAATTATATTGTATTTACAACCTGTTAAATTGTAAAGCTATACAAGAGATGGTTTAGAAAACAAGAGATGATTTAAAATTGCTTCATTAAAGCTATACAAGAGAGAATAAAGATATGCAAAATGCATAAATGTTTCTAATAGCAAGAATGGTCACTATTTTTAATATGTTTTTGGCAAAACAATGCTGGTATAAAAAAGCATGAACATTTTTAATTGTTAAGTATGTAGTTTAAAATAACAGGACATATGCCTTTGGTGGCAATTCCACTAGATATTTCTAAAGAGACATAAACATTTTCCAAGATTTTGCTCAATATTAATATTATTAAATTTGTGAGATTAGACTAAATGTACTTTACAGTCTTTGTATGTACAAATGTAGAAAATTTCAGTACAAATGATAATCTTTGTATGTACAAATGCAGAAGAATTCAGTACAAATGAAATTAATGTCTAGTAATGAATATGTGTAAAAAAAACATGTTTAAAAAAAAATAAATAAAAAAATGGGTCCAGGATACCTACTAGATTGAAATGCATGAACAGCAAACAGTGTGTGTAAATACATACTGATCAGGATACATTGTAATAAGTTCAAAAGTAATTTGTCAAGTTGTAATATCACTGGTTTTACCCCAGTAAAATAATTGCTTTCAAATAAGTATTATCTAAGCCCAGTTCAGTACTTTATGTTCACTTTACTGTCAATCAAGATGTTAATGGGCAGTTCAGAGACCTGACCACAATCTTATGGTTAAAATGACATTAAAACCGTATATTTTCAACAGTGTATAAATGCTTGCAGTAGCACATAGTTATTGTCTCTTATAGTTAATTCAACAGTTGCAAAGAGTTAATGAAACAATTCTAAGTCATAAATTAAATTCTGTGATTGCAAAAGAATAAATTAATCAAGAAAAATTAAAACAGACAGCTCATAACTGATAAAATATTTTCACAGAATGGTCTGCAAAAGAAAAAGTTGTTAAATACATTCAGGTTTGGTAGTAATACATGTTTTCATTGTATTAACTATGTAAAATTGCATTTTGACTTGTATCAAAAAAGACTAAAAGTTTTGTTTCTTAATGTGTTTTTTATATATAATGTTTTGAGTATGTTTAAAAACAGAGGGAATTGTTAGATATTATGAATATAAGGCTGAAATTACTTCTGTTGTAAATATGCTGAAAGAAAAAGTTTGCTTGAATATATGTATAGAGTTTACTATGTGCATTCATACTATATGTATAACAGACAGGCTTTCTTCACAGCATCAGAAAATGCCTAAGAAAGCAATACTGGAAAACAAGCATTACATGATTTCCTCATGTTTGTAGAACAAATATCAATTAACAGATATCCTTTTTTATAAATTCAGCAATACTTGATGTTTTTCCAGTAGGAACAGCTTATACAGATGTTTCCTTTCAGAATGGCATCCTCACATCAGCAAAAGTGCTTAAATCACAAAAGGACAATAGAAAAGTCTAAAAACAGACATTATGTGACTTTCCATAGAAGGCCAGAAAAACATACCAGGAGGAAATAACAATCTCTTGTGTGCGTGACTAGCTCTGTATATAGCTATTGTAGTAATTCAGTTATGTGAGAGAAGGACAGAGAGAGGTATTTTGTAGAAGTCATCATTCATATCTGTAATGAAGGAAAACTTTGTAAATATATGCTACAAATCAGACAGACTACGTGTGGTTTGTTATAAAATAAGTTATCTGTAACTGTGCTTATATCTGAAAAATATATTTCTTTATCAGTGTGCAATTTGAAAGGCTTGGTGCTTTAAACAGACTACAGATGGAGTCATGCAGAGCTATGTGTCTCTGATTCAGCAGTAAACAGCACAGCAAGAATGTGTGTCTTAAGAAGACTTCAAATCCACCAAGCACCAAGAAGTAAGCAGAGCTATATAATTTTTCATTAGTACAAAAGGAAAGGATAACACATTCAGTAACAACCATCAAGATTCATGATACAGAATAATATATTTACAGTGCTTGGAGTGGATGCATCTATGGACTGAAAAAGGACTGAAACTCATGCAATATTATACAGAACAATGTTTAACTGGTATCTCGGTTATACAATTTGATCAATAAAACAATAAAACCATTATTTAGCAATTTTGTCAGTTAACAAACAGATGGAAATAATATGTAATATCAATATAGTCAGTGAAGGATCAATCACTAGAAATACAGTTCAGTGAAATGTAGGTAACATTTATCTAATTTCCTTTACCTTTGACTTGTATTTTATTTGTAAGTGTGTGTTTACATCTGTGTATGTGTGGCGGGTTAGCCCATTTCCCAGATATAAACCAGACAAAAAGGTATTCAGTTTTAAATGACATGCTGTCCATTGAACTGTCATTTCTGTTACAATATTCTCATAATTTCTGCTCAGAAAACTATATACACACTGAGTTTCTTCACAGGTGTCCAACATACCTCTTAGAACAAGAAATCTGGACAAAGTATGACAAAATGGGGGATAAAGGTCCAAAAATAGGGACATATTTTAAATACTGGTCTTAACCTAGAAAGTTGCTAGGGTAACAGGATTTGTTTTAACATACATTTCCTGAAGGATTTGAAGTCTGAAACACAAATGTATGTATTTAATGACTTCAATCTGCAATCATCCCATTGATTTACCAGAAAACCACAAATTTTATGAGAAACAGACCAAATGTATGAGCCAAAAATCTGGACAGTTGAGAGGTATGGTGACCAACAATGTATCACTAACATTGTTGTCATAATATCATATAATGTCTCTTTAGTCAGAGTGAAGACAAGAGCATCAGAGTTAATCATGACACTGCATGTATAAAGTCAACCAATATTTATGACTATTAAATACTTGTAAATGCACGTTCATTCACTGTTTTAATCTATCAGCAGATCATATGTGGAACTCAGCACATAATGACAAATGTCTCAGCAATGTAGAACATGGTAACAACCAATACAAGTCTCCCCTGACTCGTACAGCCAGCCACCAGCTCAGTTGTCAAGACTGCATGTCTCTCTAATTAATATCAGAGAGACTGCATGTCTCTCTGATATTAATCATACACACATTCATAATATGGCATACAGGCAGATGGTAGCATGGTAGCCAATCAAGGTGAACGATGGAAGAATGTATGGTTCAGTGACATATTTTATATGCTTCTTATATATTTCTTTGGACATGCTTAAATATATGGTAGATTATTTCATTATCAAGCCACTACTAACTTAACCTAGTTGGTTAATAATGGGTGATTTTAATACACTGCCAGTTATGAGTCACAAACCCCTATAAAGGAATTCCTGTGCTCACCATCTAGAAGACAAGCTTTTACTCTGTAGACTACGAGGTATATAGTTTTAAAGCTGATGACAGAGTTGCTGTGATTTGCATGTCTTCTGGTACAGAGTTTTTCCAGGGAATGCAGTCAGAGTATAAATCTCTCCTACATCTGTCTGTTATTTACTAAGCCTCTTATAGGTTCATAGGTTGGTACTGGGCTATCTGCCCGAAGGCATATATTAGCCCAGCCACATTGTGCGGTATTCACCGCCCCTTTAGTAGTTTCCTAGACCCTTGTACTAGCAGCTAGTACCCTTGGCCCCTATCTAGTAGTGCTGTTGGTGTGATCCCCGGTGTGAAATTTCTGTTACTCATCCACTCATCAAGGTTCCTCTTGAAGAGTGATAGTGAGGGGCTCTGTCTTATGTAGATCGGGACCCTGTTCCATAGTAAGGGAAGTCTCTGCAAAGGGACTCTATCCCTCCAGCATGTTCTATTCATTGTTGTGTTGAGGTTTATATCCCTAGAGCATGTAGCTTTGATTTTGCTAAGATGGAGCATGTTCAACAATTCTGGGTTGGACATGGCTCTGTACGTTAGACAGAGATCGCCTCTGAGAAAGCGGTATGCAACAGAGAACAGTCTTAGCTTTTTCAGTCGTGCTGCATAGGGCAACTGTTTGAGGCCAGTAATCCTCTTGGTTAGGTACCTCTGTGGTCTCTCCAGCTGCTGGAGATGTCTAGCCAGGTACATTCCAATTGGTGCATTGTACTCAATAATGGGTCTGATGAGGGAAGAGTAGAGGGGCACCACTACATCCTTAGATCTTGATGCGAATCCTTTCGTGATCAGATGGGTCACATAGAAGGATTTTCTAACCACTTTGGCAACATGGTTATCAAAGGAAAGCTGACTATCTACTTGGGTCCCTAGATCCCTTATTTCTACTTCAGATTTCAGGGGATTACCTCCTATGTTGTAGTTTGCGGGTACTTTGTTTTTTCCAAAGGGGATTACTACGCATTTTTTTGCATTTTTCCTTGAGACCATGGCTTTGACGCCATGCATCAGTCTAATTTAGGCCCTTCTGGAGGATCTCCATGTTGGCCGGAGACTCTATTATAGCACCCAGTTTGCAGTCATCCCCAAACTTAGTCAGCCACAGCCCTTCTGTGCTTGCTTGTACTTCTGAGTCGTATATGCCAAACAGGAGGGGCCCCAGGACAGAGCCATGAGGCACACCACTCGTTACTGGTCTGGATTCGGACATAGATCCCACTACTCTTACTTTATGGGATCTGTCTGAGAGCCAGTTTGCGATCCAGCTTGTGACGTAAGGGTTTATGCCCAGGCTGGTGAGCTTATCAATAATACCTGAATGGGGAATGGTGTCAAATGCTTTAGCAAGGTCAAGGTAAGCCGTGTGTACCTCCTTTCCCTTATCTATTGCCTGAGTAACTGTCTTAAAGAAATCCACCAGGTTCAGGAGGCATGATCTGCCCTTGACGAAGCCGAACTGTCTGGGGTCCAGCGACTGGAGGTTCCCAATCTCTCCATTTATGAGTTCCATAATGATATATTCCATAGCCTTACAGATCAGACTGGTCAGGCTTATTGGTCGGTAGTTCCCAGGGTCAGTTGTGGCCCCACCCTTGTGTAGTGGGACCACTGTTGCCATGTGCCATTCTATGGGCACATATCCTGTGGAGAGGCTGAGACTGAACAGGGTATTAAGATGCAGGGTTAATTCCTTTTGGAGCTCGTGTATGACACAGCCTTTGACACCATCTGGTCCCATGGAGGCAGTGTTTTTAGCTTTAGATAGAGCCTTGTTAACCAACTTAGCAGTAATAATTGGACTTACACAATCCCCTGGAATGGTAATAGGCCCTGTAGGTGGTGAGGGCGGGGGGGGGGGGAATTTGCACTGAACCTGTCAGCCAAGATGTTGACAATGTCAGAAAGGTCAGTGTATTTTGTTCCATTTTATACTAGCTCAGAGCAGACCTGAGCATTGCCAATTAGGTTTTTGATGTAGCCATAGAAGGCCTTATGGTTATCCTTGGCATCCTTGGCAACTTTCTTTTCAAAATTAGCTTTAGTTGACTTTATGAGGGCCCTCAGTTTCTTACTAATGCTGATCAGGGATGATTTTTATACTTGAGATTTGGCCTTTTTTTGTATAAGTCTATTCCTTTTATTGTAAAGTTTGCTTATGGCCAGGGTCCACCAGACTGGTTTCTTCTTGCTTGAGGAAGGAGTCTTGGTTTTATCTGGGATAGCATGGTCCATGCAATCCTGAAGATGCATATAGAGTGCCTTGGTGTAGGATTCCGCATCCTGGATATTATTATCCTTCTGCAAGGGAATAGTGTAACTTTCCACTTCGGATGCAAGTAGTTTGAAGTTTGGTTTGGAAAGGTTTTTGACTATGGTTTCTTTGACTGTGGGAGGTGGAGGGGTGACGATGTCCAGGGTTATCAGTTTGTGGTCGGATCTGACCAAGGAGGGAGTGATAACGGGTGTGGTACAATGGGCGCCCATATTTGTGATGATTAAATCCAATATGTCATCCCCTCTAGTGGGGGAACATACTAGTTGTTCAAGGGCATTTTAATTTATAAATTCTATGAATCGCTGAAGATAGGAGTTGGAACATTGGTAGTTCACCCAGTCTATACCAGGGTATTTAAAATCACCCAGGATTATGGTGTTGGGTAGGACCTTGACCTCTTGACATGACACAGTGTGAGAAAGTGGTGAAATGTCTTCCAGAACAACAGAAACATATTTAAAACATGAAGAAATGTATTTAATGGCAAGAGTATGTTTGGAAATAGGAAAGTATAATTCAAAGTGGAAATATGACTCAGCTGCAGCTACCTGCATTGTGCTTCAAGGAAAATTGTATGAAATGTAGAAATTACTGTTCCAAAATTTTCATTTATTCCTCATTGTAAATGGATTAGCTGATAAGTCTTGAGTAGTTCAGTGTATTGTGTTCCTGCATAGTGCTGAGGAAAAGACATAATTGTATGTAACTCTTACTTTTTTCTTTAAAGACAAAATATCTGCATTTGGAGATAAACTCAGTAATTATTTCCAGCTCATAAAGAACTCACCATTAATTAGACATTTGTTCCTTATAAGAACTCCAGTTTATACTGAGATTGTAGATACTCATATCAGTAAGCATGCAAGTCAAGACAAAATGGCTTTGAATTTTGTAAAGTGCACAATTCTCTAATGAGAGAAATGACATTTTGTGCTAAAAAGCACATGAAAAGAAGAATCTAATATGGAGGCACTTGCTTCATTTTAATTAAAGACTACAATAATGTATGGCTATAAGCATGAGAGTAGTCACTTTCCAGCTTTTAATCAAGCTTGCAGGAGCTGTGCTAGAAAGACATTTCTTAAAGTGTGTAAATGGGGAAAAAAGTGTGTGCAACAGAACTTGTAATTGGAACATAGATAGGAACATGAGCTGTTTATGGAAGTGAAAAGACATGATACTGTAAAATCTGAAAATGCACCACAGACACCAAGGACAGGACTGCAAAGCAAACTGTTGGAAAGAAATATTAAGAATGAATGGAAAGAATATGGAATTTAAACTATACAAAGGCACAGAGTCTTATCTTGAAAGAAAATACATTTAAACAACTGGGGGATTAGAAAATAGTCAGGAGGGAGTTGTATGCATATTGTTAACCTAAGCAGGGAACCTTGTGGTATTAGTAATTCAATACTGCTGACATATCAGTACAAAGAAATCTAAGTTAAGGATTCTTTTTCAAATAAAAGTGCTTAAATAAATGAATTTGTTGGGTATTTATGAAAAGCTAGGAATGGTAAAATAAAGCCACTGAATAAAAAAACAAAGACTGTAGAAGACTCGGGCACAAAATCTGTTGCATAGTCACAAAGACATCTCACAGACTGCAGCAATGATATTCTCCTTGATTATGTTGATCTACTCACAGGCTTAGAAAATTTGGCAGTAGAATATTACAAACAATGAAAAATGATACAATGACAAAGATCCATACTTTCTAATAGTACCCAAAGCTCTCAGTAGTAAAGTTGAGCAGGAACTAAAGCGACTGGAAGGCCTACTTATTAAGTCATCAAAAATGTTACATAGTATGGTCAATGTAATAAAGATATAATCTGCATTTTCATTAAATTGAAACACGCCTAAAACAAGTAAAAAGAGAGATTCACCCATTGTGTACAGTTGAAGTAGTAGTCTCAATAATGCTAAATACCAAGTTATTTTTTCAGGACTAGATGCATACCGGTGCTTCTACTAGATTTTTTTTTTGTACTAGATGGATATCACTGGTTCTAGCAGATAAAAGTAGACAATGTAAGCTCCAGACTGTGTACATAAATATGCCAATAATATTACTTTTCTTTTATTAAGCAAATTTACATCAAAAGTTAACTATATCATTTGAAATGAAGTGGGGGGCTTCACCCCCCACACCCCCCATTGTGGGGGGCTGTACCCCCCACACCCCCCCACCTATATATTCTAACTCCAGGGTCGCACTACAGTGGGGAAGGGGGCATATTCCATTTTCTTGCTAATACTAGTTGTCGGTGAAATGAAGTGTCGGGCAAATGAAGTTTCGGGCAAATGAGCTTTCAGTCAAATGGGGTCTGGAAAATGTGTGTCGGTCAAATGAAAGTTAGGTCAAAAGAAGTAGACCCTCTTCTACATAGGTTATCTGACAATTCTCTACTACTTTTTGATAACCCCAAACATTCTCAGAGGTAGTTGTCCCTAAATGCCCTATATACCTGAATAAGATCTCCTCTTAAATATCTGTAAGAGACACTGTACAAGTTCAGATATTTTAGTCTTTCATAATAACTTAGATTTTCACATCCATGGATGCCCTTAGTATATTTCCGCTGTACTCTTTCTAGTTTATTCATGCTTGTTTTCCTATAAGGTTTCCATATTGTTTTTCCATACTCAAGTTTGGGTCTAATGTAACTAACAAACAATGACTTCATTATGTTTGATTTCCTAGACTTTATAAATCTTTTTATTCAACCTATAGTTCTATAACTATCATTAGCCAATTGGTTGATATGATTAGAAAAATTCATAGCTGAAGCTACCCATATACCCAGGTCCTTAAATGAGTCTACAGTTTCAATCATTGTGTGCTGTATTAAATATTCATCTTTCAGTTTATGTCTCCCAAATCTCATATGCTTAGTTTTTGATGTATTTATCAACATATTCTCCTGTGCCCAAATGGTCAATTAAGTCAAATTATTTTGCAGACATGCCTTGTCTGTAAAACTTGTAATCAGTTTACCCAATTTCAGGTCATCCGCTTATAGACTGTAGAACCCTCAGATGAAAAAGTAAGGTCTGAAAGATACAATCTAAACAAGTAAGGGCCTAGTACAGAGCCCTGTGGGACACCTTGACTGTAACCAAGGATTTCACCTGTCCAGTTGGTGTGTGATACTTGCCATGTCCTATTTGTAAGCCATGCAGCTATCCACCTTATCAACAGTACATCAATACCTAGTTGTACTAATTTACTGATCAGTGTTTTATGCATGACAAATGCTGAAGTTAAAGCTATATAAATCACATCACAGCATAATTTTCCATTCATAGCTGTTATTACATTGTTATAGAACATCATGTTACAGGTGGTAATATATCTGTTTTCAGCATATGCATGCTGATATATAGTTTCAAGTCCCAAACTATCCATTTCTGACAATAATTTATCCAGTATTACCGTCTCCATTATTTTTCCACAACATGAAAGTAGACTTAAGGGTCTATATGATTCTGTGTTTGTCCTACTCACCTTTTCCTTAAAGACAGGTTTAATAAGTGCATGTCTCCAATCTTGAGGAATCACCCCATATTTATATGACCTAGTGAATAATAAATGTAATGGCAGTGCAAGTTCTTGCTTGAGTGTTCTCAGGTCATTGTTACTTATTCCGTCTCCTGCCTGCACTTTGTTTGGATCCAGTTTGCACAGTTCTTTTTCAATATAATCTAATTTGATTTCAGTATCTGGGGTTACCTGGATGTCACTAGGACAACTTACCACCCCTTTTGTGGAGCCAAACTGTTTTGCATAAGATGTTGTAAATATATCTATAATCTGTTATGTCTGAGGATAAATTTTTGAATCTGCACACACTTTAACAATTTGTATCTTTATTCCTTCCACATCTTATGTATCTATAAAAAGGTTTCCTATTATGCTCAATATCTTTATATAAATTTTCTTCAAAATTTTATTGATCTTTGCTATGCTAATTTGTTTGTCCAGTTTGTTTATTTCAGTTTTCAAAGTTATAGTTTGACCTCTCTTCCATTTCTTTTATTTTTTGTCTCTCACCTCAGGTATCTTGTTCTTATGGAAATATAGGGTCTATATTATAAACACTAACGTTTACTTACCCGAATACCTAAACGTCTACACAATTCCACAAACCGCATATACACCAAACGCCCTAAACCGCAAAATTCAAAAAGTCGAACTGTCATACTTGTCCCACCCCACCGCCCGCTGCATACTACCTACACAAACAAACTAAATAAACCACATACATACACTAACCAAAACTCTACTTCTAACCCTAAACTAAACCCTACTTCTAACCCTACACTAAATCTTACATATACTACCATGTATGCACTTAACCCGCATCCTAACCCTAAGGTCCGTAACTATCGCACACTTACCTTAAAAAGCTAAACCCAAACAAACTAAATAATCCACACACATACACTTAAAACCCTACTTCTAACCCTACACTAAATCTAACATACATTACCATCTATGCACTTACCTTAACCCGCACCCTAACCCTAAGGTTAGTAACTATCACGCACTTACCTTACGGAGCTATACTGCAGAAGGGCCAACCACGATGATTCGACGTTTCCGCTTTTGCGCTTCTGGATGATCGATGTTTTCATGGTTCGATGAAGACATTTTGACGTTTAGGCATTTGGGTAAGTAAACGTTCATCCTTATAATATAGACCCGAAATATACCCCCCTGATGTTGCGTGCCTAGATCCTGATGTTAAACATTTTTCTGACTTTTTGCACTCAAACAATTTCTCTTTCAAAACTTTCCACATTCCATCTGCAGTTTTTCCACTGAACACCTCACTCCAGTTAGAATTATATAGTAACTTTTTTGCTTCCCTATAATCTGTAATTAACCTTCTGTGCATTGGCTTAGATTTCAGTTTGACAGAATTATCTAGCAACAAATTAACCTTTATGACCCATGATCACTGCACATCAATGGTGGTAAAACCTGACTTGAAGTTACAGTAATTTCTTTGGGAACACAAACAATATCTAGTATATTCCATTCCCCGGTAGGTTTTTTTTTTTTTTACAATCTGAAGCATTTGCTGTTCCTGAATATACTCTGTGACTAATTTCTTTATTAACGTTGTTGAATCAATATTATTCCAGTCTGTTTCTGGTAAATTTAAGTCCCCAGCTAATATTATTCTTCCCTCCTGTGTTTCATGTAAGAAATGTATGAATTCCTCTAGGTCATCTGCACTTGACTTTGGTGGTCTGTACACTCCAATAGTATGTAGGTCAGAAGATGTTAGTTGCTGTATCATCTGTTATTCAGTTCAGTTACTTTATCATCTCTTATTTGAATCTATTGTATTAGTATCTCTAGTGCATGACTATAAGGAGCTGTTTCATGGCTGAAAATGTTCAGTCTGACCAGTCTATGTATCCAGTTAATAAATTGAAATAAGTACGTAAATAAATAAACAAATAAGTAAATTCATACATACATATTTTTATGTATTTTTATTTTCTTTGTCCTTTGTTGGCTGAATTAGTCCCATTATGCAAGTGGTCTCTTTGGAGCTGCTAGATGGGGCAAAAGGGCTGCTACAGCAGCAAGGAGTAGTCCTAAGGGAAGCAACAGCATGGAGAAGGAGAGAAAAGCTATGGAGAGTTTGGAGGTGGAAAGTGAGACTCTGGAAAAAAGAAACTTGTTCGATATGGAGCTCCAGAATGCAAACAACGATTCCTGTGTGGTGGATGTTACAAATGAGGAGTGTTTAGCTGTCAACAGAGCTGGCATCAGCAGGGTTTGCAGATGGTGTTCTGTTAAAAATAATCAAGCGGCATGATCGAGGTGACATTTCTGCTGTTTCATAGCATGAGATGGCAGATGACTTGTTCTGGAAGTGCTGAGGATGGTAATGTGGTAAAGGATCCAGGTGATGTGGTAACAGAGAATGCAGCAGTGATAGAAAATAAAAGCACAAAGTAGCAACAAACTGAGAATTTGTCTGACTTTGTGTCAGCAGATACTGCAGTAACTAAAACATATGCAGCAATGACAGCAGGCGAAAAAGGAGGGTAGCAACAAACTGTAAGCACAATGATTTTTAAAAAGAAAAGAAGAACAACTGTGAGAATAACAAAAAATGACACTGTAATAGACAGATATTATGTATAGGACAATTTGGTAACTATTCTGGGTTTTAAAGCTCAAAAAATTATATATATTTTAGGGTAGAGAGTTTTTGTGACAACATTTGAGACTGATGAATTTTCTATATCTGTGTAACAAAAACGACATTTATCAATAGAACAATTATTTGTTTTCTGGTATTAAGTTAAATGTTAAAAAAAATATTTTGCAGTTTAGAACTGGTGAACTGGAAAAAGACTGTTAAAAATGCATGCAGGGTCTGTGTGAAACTGGATATTACTGTGAAAGTTATAGATGACAAAAAAAATTATGGAATGGAGGGTGGAGGTTGTACACTGTTTTAAAATGTGTAAAGAAACATAGTGAAACACTTGTCAAATGTTATTTATGTGTCTGGTCATAGAGGTCTTTTGTGGGGACTTTCTCATTTAATTAACAATGGTGAAAAGTAACCAGTGTGGGGAGAAAGAACATACAGTAAGAAGGTATATGCCTGAATGCAGGTTGTAAAACAAGGGACACTTTTGCATGGACTGTCAAGTGCAGACTGCAAATAATGAAAAAAGAAGGGGAGGGGCAAGGAAGAAAACATACATGAGGAAGGACAACATGAAGCTGAGAGAGAGGTGTGAACTAGGTAAAGAAGATACTGCATAAGAAGAAGAAAAAATATGAAGGGGAAAAATGAGGAGAGAGAGTGCATGCAGGAAGAGTGGTCAGAAGAAGGGGTTGATACTAATATTTTTCAAGCTCTAGCCAGTGAAAAATATGATTCTAAAGAGCAAGTATTATTTGTAGAGAAACCCAGGAAAAGTATTCAGTTGTTGATAGAGTAAAAATAAGAAAACGAAAACTTAAAAATATTTCCCCTAAACTTAAAAAGAAGGAAAAGCAACAACTTTTGAGTACTTTCAGTAAATGTGAACAGTATTATTAACACTATAAGGAGGATAGGGATACTAGAATGGTGTGCTAAATGTGATGTGGATGTTAACAAAGTGAGAGTGCTATTGAATCGGTGGCTGAGTAAAGAAATATGCATGAATTGTGGTATAAGACAAAGATGTCTCATGAGTGGAATATTGTTTGCATTGGTAATGAATACAATATTGAATGAAGTAGCTTATAAAATGAAATATGCTAGCTATGTCGTGTAAAAGGAGGTGGTGATTCCAGTAGTTTCGACATATGTAGACAATATAGTTGCAGTTGCTGAGAACAAAATATGGATGAGGGAAGTGTTGGTTTGTCTGAATGAATGTCTAAAGGAAATTGAAATGACCTTGAATAAAGATAAAAGTAAGGGTTTGGGTGATGTAGTGAAATTTTGGGGGGTATGTTTCAATGAATGAGGTGTCTTTGCTATGGATAAAATTTGGAAAGAAGTGTGTTTATGATGCAAAGGGAGGATTTAATAAAAAATATGTTTGTGGAGGACATATATATTAGCATTTAGAAAAACAAATATTTATCTGGTGAATTCTGTGTTAATGGGAAAAGTATCATGTATGTCAAATATTTTATTTGACCCCAGAAAATATGGAAAGGAAATTGTGCAACTGGTGTTTTCATTCATATGGGGTTCAAAATTAAATCCAAAGAAAAGAGATATTTTTCTGCTTCTTGTATAGACTATTAAATGGGAAATTAATAGTCAGAATGTTTAAACTTAAGTTCAAAAAGGTTTTGGAGATAAGAACAAGAAAAAGGAAAAAGAATATTTGTATATGAAGAAATGAAAAATTATCAAGAAAAAATACTGACATGGAAAATAAAAATTGATGATAGATGCAAATATGTGGGAAAATTTACCAGAACTTATCAAAGCCATTAAAGTAAGGAAAAAGTGGTATACCAAGGTGGTAATCTGATTTTCTATCGTGACTTTAATTTTCAAGAAAAGCTAAAGATAATAACCTCATCATATCCAGCCCACATTCAAGATATAGCAACCCCTTGTGCACACTTCTGAGATTTAATTGTAAGGAAAATAAGAAATAATGACCACACTTTCCTCAAACCCATACAAGCAATAACAACCTTATGAACACATGTCCAAGCAGGGCCAGTTTTAGGGTAGGGGGGCCCAGGGCAGACACCCCTATTAAGCCTTATAAGTATCCACTTTATTCCTTATTTCTTTATTAAATTAACTCTTTTTTTAACTGCTACTCAGAAGAGTTATGCAAGAACCCACCAATAATGCAGATAGAAAGACAGGTCTATCACAAGTTCCACTGATTTTTATATGTGCACAGATATACTGCCCCTGACAAGCAAGGTCTAACACAGGATGCACTTACACACATGCACAAACAAATACACCCACATACACGCGCAAACACCTGCGCACACACACACACACACATACACACACACACACACACACAAAATCTATTTATTGTATGCAATACTGTCACAATTAAGCAGCATTATTGTGTGTAATACTGTTGCTTGATTGTGATGGGAACTGAAAGAAATTATGCCTAACTTGTTCCCTAAATACTCTGCAACACCAACACACACATAAAAGCAAAACCCATAACAATTACTGTTTAAAACAGATTTTAACAAATAAAACACATTGTGTGACACCATTCCTGAAAATCCAAATCAGAGAAATTTGAACACTGAGGAAAGGCTTAGGTCATGTTTATCCACAGATGGTCTCTGTACCCATCAACCACAACTATTTTATTAACTGTGTACACATCAGATATCTAATTGTCATAAAAATGTTGAAAGTAATGCATTCCAGCATCATTTATTTATTTATTAACATTTGATTACCAGGATAGTTTGACTAAGTAGATACCCAGTTTTAGAGGAGGCCTGGGGAGAAAAGCTCCAAATATAACAAAACAGTTAAGAACAATAATTAAATTAAAGATAGGTTTGTATGACATAAACAGGTATTACAATATGAGGCTAGAAAAGAAGGCTTATGGCATATTTACAAAGAGAGGAAGAAGACAGAAACTGACTGAAGTAAGGAAGTGAGTGAAGAAGAAAGAGTAAGGAGGTATATAGTATGAAAAGATATGCATGTTTTATGGATTCCTATTACAAGAACGAAAGTTCACTACTTCGAACTTGTAATAGGAAGCCTCACTTCTGTGAAAGTTCACCTTAACGAAAGTGAACTTTTGCATAAGTGCACTTCACTGAAAATACCACAGTACAGTGGAGGACATAAAAAACAAGCTATGTCCTCCACTATGGTGCGATAGTCACAGACCTTAGGGTTAGGGCACAGGCTAGGGTAAGGGGATAGTTAGTAAAGCTATCCCCTTACCCTAACCCATGCCCTAACCCTAAGGTTTGTGACTATCGCACCATAATGAAGGACATTGCTATGTCCTAAACTGCACTGCAGTCATCACGGACCTTATGGTTAGGGCAGGTCATGGTACCTTACTATTACATTAGTGCCCTAACCCTAATGTCTGTGAGAACTGCACTGAAGTTCAGTACAACACCCGTTCATTGTACTAAACTTCACGTAAGTGCACCTTTGATCAAGTGCACTTTCGCTGCAGTGAGCATTCCATGCACTATTTTGAATTAGTGAAAATTCGATCTAGTATATGGAACCCATGTTTTACACAAATACATACTAGTCTTACAAAGCTAGTTTAAAGACAGTTAATGTTAGTGATCAAACAACATAGGGACAGGTCACTTTTATCCACAAATGACCTCCTGTACCCATCAAATTTATTAACTGTGTACACAACAGATACCAGATTGTGATACAAAATAACAGTAATGTATTCCAAAATATTTTATGTAAATGCACACTGGTTTTACAAAGCCAGTTTAATGATTGTTTAACCTGATCATGACCACAAGGTGAATCATTTTCATTCATAGACAGTCCCCACAGTCAGCAGTTATAGCCACAATTATTAATTATGTGCACACCAGATGTCTGACTGTGGCAAATAAATACATGCATAAATAAATAAATTATGCATTTGAAGTTTGCTTCTCACTGCACGCAATAACCACAATAAAATATCTCAATTTACTTTGCACAAATGTACACTATCCCTGGAAGTAAAAGATTAATAATCATTTAAACTAACCTAACAACAAAATGGTCAATTACATTTATTCACAGATAGCTCATTTTACCCAGTAACTATAGCTGTTTTGTTGACTGTATACATCTCAGATGCTGAATTTGATAAAAAAAAAAATAATGGCCACAGTAATGGATTTCAACTTTGTTTCACACAAGCAGTAGTTGTAATGTATTTCTTCTCACTTCACACAATTCATATTACTGCTGCAAAACCAGAATAATCAGTAAACAAAAACAGGGTCAGTCATTTCATCCACAGACAGCCCTGTACCCATCAATTATAGATTCATTTTTGTCTGCATACATCTGTAATAAGATAAAATAAAAGACACACTAACAAATTTCCAGTCTGTTTTAAACACATAGTTGCTAGTCAGTTGCATTAAAGTTTTCCAGCAATAGTCCTGCAAAGCCACCCACTGCGCATATCTAGTTGCCTGTCAGGATTAAAATGAGTGGTAATGTGCACAGCATATCCCCATAGAGCTCTGCAGCTGTAGCTGCTGTGAAGAGACCATTAGCCATTTATTTATTTATATGTAAAGAAATGCTGCTGCCACATTTCTTTACTTTAAAAATTAAAGAAAATATAAGGAAAATTGCTCCTAGCTGAATGGCACCCTATGCATCTGCCTGGGTTTCCTAGTGATAAGTCTAGCCATGACTAGACATTTCTCTTAAATTCTGCTTTATGAGGAAGGCTGGTTGCTCTCAACATGAGATGTTTCTGAAAGATAATGATCTTCTCAAATCTTTTCAGTTCGAATTTAGGCCTCATCTTAGCACTGTGACAGAACCCACTGGCATTGACAGTGATTGCCGTGTGGCAAGAAATTAAAATTATTACACTGTTTTGATCCTCCTTGATCTGTCAGCTGTATTTGATATGGTGGCTCAGAACATTATTATGCAATGATGTCCTTCATACTACAGCTTTCATTCCACTATTGTAATGTGGCTTCCCTCTATCTTGTCAAGGCATACACAGAGGGTGTTTTCTGTATTAAGACCTCATCATTCTAAGCCCTGTACTTTAAGGCTCCATACTAGACTCATTATTATTCTCAGTGTGCATGCTACTGTGAAATAATTCATTAAAGGAGAATGTTTGCAGTATCCTTCCCTTGCAGATGATGCTCAGATGTTTTTCATAAGTATATGGTAGTCATTTATTCCTTAGCAAATAATCTGCACATCATCTGCTGTTTGCTGCATTATTGTGTGGCTCACACTGCATTTCACTGTAGAAGTAATAGGCTGTAGTTTTTCATTACACCACAAGGTGGAGCTCTTTTCAGGAATATAAAAGACAATTTTGAAAGTGAAAGAGGAGACAGAGATATTAGCTGAAGGAGGGAAGACGTAAACAGGGAGCTGAAGGGAAAAAGGGCCTTGCAGCATGACTGGATTTTCTTTTCTAGTGCTTTGGGACAGGGAAGTAAAAATAGCAGATTGAGTCTGTCTTTTGCAGAAATCCTGGATGATGGTATTTTCTGGAATCAGGAAAGAAGTCTGAAACTAGTAGTTCCACACCTGCATATGATTCAGCAAGAAAAGGAGTTCCTTTGGGCCTAGTACAGAGAAGCCATAGATGATTACTGGCAGGTGATTTTTCTACTTTTCTCATCACTAGGATATTCTCGACAGAGTGGTGAGAGGCTCTGGCCATCATTTTACATTTTTATAAGATTGTGGATCCCCCCCAAATGCTTTGTGGATTACAAATAACTGTGATCCATATGAGCTCCAACTTGGGCCCCATCATGCCGGCAGCAAGACTGTAAGTAGTCACTAGCCAGTGAACAGAGTATAATAGAGTATTTCATAGCTGGTTTGTTTAGAATTGATCAAGGGGGTTGAGGGTGTTAGTACTGCTCAATGACATTGCATTTTCTCATATTTGTATTGTTGCATTATAAATCTTCATTGTTCAATGACATTGCATTTTGCTCGTGTTAGGACTGCTTCCTTCAAGAATTTTGCTGCTCAATGACATTAAATTTTCTCTTATCTTATAACTCTTTTATTGCTTAATGACATTGCATTTTTTCCTGAGTTTGTATTGCTGCATTATAAAGCTTTACTGCTCATTGATATTGCCTTCTTTGTGCATGTTTGAAAGTCAAGACCTTTTTCTGTTCAGTTCTGGGGAACAGGGAAAATGTATGTTTTCACTGCATGCATATCTCACCTTGCCTTACTGCTGACTGGTGCATTGTTGAAATAATTTGTTTGTGGTTGTGCTATTGCCTTTTAAACTAGATGTGTCACCTAGAATAAAATCTGTCATTCTTGCCACCTTGGTGTGTTGGGCCTATAAGGGTGTCACCAGAGTCAGGTAGGAAGGAACCCATATCTACTTCAGCTACACCTGCGGGTGAGCTACAATTGTTTGAAAGTTAACATGTCCAAAACAGAGGTGCTCACCATACAAAATTACAATATAAAAGCCTCTATAGCTTCTCAACTAGACCCTTTATCATTTAGTTGGGAAGAAAATAAGGTTCACATCTAGGATAAAGAATATCAGTGTGATTTCTGATTATTAATTTATACTTTAGGGTTAAGTGTCATATGACTGTCAAATCATGGTGCTATCTTCTGATAAATATCACCAGGACTAAGCTCTTATTTCCATCAGAGAGTCTGCATACATTGGTTCATGCGTTGGTCTCCTCAATTTTTAACTACAGCAGTGTTCTGTACAAGGGGTGCCCAACTCTCAGCCTGAATGTCAACAACAGATGTAGAATACACTGTGACCAGACAAGAACTTTGTCATGCTCAAAAAATAGATAAATGCCAAAATAAAAAAAAAAATTAACATACATAAGCCAGTTTTATTGCAAGTAGGTTCCAGTCCTGGTTTAGTAGGTGGGGGTTTTACAACCTGCCTATGATTGCAAAATATTTACTCATGCAGAAAAAAGATATTCTGAAATGGAAAAGGTATTCACCACAACACTGTATGAATGTGACAAATTCCAGACATTCCATGAATGTGTCTGTAGTAAATAAGCACAGCTGAAGACTGACTAGAAATGAATGAAAACCACTAAAGTGAAAGGTGTCCTGGGCAAACCTCTTCACAAATGAAAGAAAGCTGAGTCCAGGCTTTAAAGTTCAAAGCTCACAAAATAATAGCACTTAATCAGCAGAAAAGTAAGTTGCTTGAGAGAGTACATGAATTATACAAGAGAAAAGTAAAGTGCAAAGAAAAGGGAACAAATATACTGTTCTGGACAGGAATGTTGACTCAAGTAGAACAAGCATTAGAACTGTGCCCTTTACAATGCATGTTGTAGCAACATTCCAGAGGAAGAGATTTTATAATATAGTCAGTTTCAGATCATCTATGGAGTTGACAGGGCACATATTTGTTCTAGTTCAAAGAAGCCATGTATTTCAGTATGTGTGAATTATAATTCCAAGCACCCTGAAATGATTTGACAGGCATAACAAGCGCAATTACTATGCTAAACTCTACAAAAGACACCTGATATTGTCGTATCTGACAACAGTCTGCAATACAAATGCCAGGAATTCAGAAGATTTGTGCATTCAAACATACTACTTCCAGTTCACAATATATACAAATAAATGACAAATGGAATAAATGATCCAAACTGAAAAAATATTAAATGGGAAAAAGATGCAGCAAAAAGCTACGAGGACTATTTCAATTTTAGAAACAGAGCATCACTCTGTTGCAGGGATTCAGAATCACACCAGCTCAGCTGTTAATGGGTAGAGGGGAAAAGCATATAACTTCTTCATTACTGATGTCTGACAATGAACCCAAAGTAAAAGAAATATTAGAAAGAAATGGGCAGAGACAAATTCTACTGTAATAGAGACAACATAAGCATACACATTTATAAGATGGAAACAAAGTAAGAAAATGGGGAACTTTGCATCTTGAATATGAAGTGTTTGGTAAAGCAGAAAATACAGACACACTGTAGATTTTAGGAAAGATGGCAAGTTGCAGAGAAGAAACTGACATCTGTACAAGTGAAATGCACTGAAATAAAAGTTCCATGAACCATGACAGAAATGAATTCCAGAATTCTACGAGAATCAAGAATGTTTCTAAACTAGTTACATACCACTTTCTTAATAACCTTTCCAATGAATGGAAGGTTAAGGATGGGGTGGTGAATTTCTATACTCCTCCCCACATCCATGGCAGAATTCCTGAGGACTGAAATAATCAAGACCTCCTTTACAAAGATGAAAATACATCAGCTGTTTGTGAGACTTTGAGAATTCTGAAAATATAAGGATCCAGGCCCTCCAGACAAGAGACCTCATGTCTTGACATGAGCAGCCTATTTGGGCCTGAGTGTAATCTAAAATACTGGGATGCAGACATTAAAGCACTTGGATGGGCTCCACAATGTTAAAATCATTAAAGCTTCCCCATTTGCTAAGTCACTGCATGGGAAAAAGCAAACTCACCAAGCAATGCCTGGAATAGCACCGGTCTGAATGATTTCATTTCATCTATGAAGAGTCAAGCAAGCAATTCACAACTGTGTAAAGTAAAAGGCTTCTGAGAGATAAAGTAGGCTGATCATTTTGTAGAGGTGCTTAATTTCTCACAGTAGAGACCTCTATGGGCATATACCAATCCTTCATTTGAGAAACGTATACCTGATAACTTAGAATAATGAAGGTCTAATGATAGTTTGTCCTCCAAAAGGAGGATGCATCTTTATCAGCTCTCCATTGCCCTGTGTATTGAAGCATTACTAGAAGTCATAGCACAGTTCCCACACAGTCACAGAATGGTCAAAAGTCACCATCAAAGAGCTACTATATTTAGGTATCACAATTTTGGGATCATATGCACTACAATTCAGAAGTTAACAGTCTTCGACAGGAGGCAAAAGAGCTTAACATTAGACAAATTTCTGTATTCAGCAAATCAGCATCAGGGAAAATATGATAAGGTAATTCAAGGCTGAACATGACCAAGTGGCATCCATGCTGAAAAACCAAGCTACGATTAACAATTAAATGGCAAAACATGCAAAATCCTTAATGTTTGCAACAGAAGTATATAAGCTGAAACCACAAGATGTCATTCAGATCAAGTAAAGCATCTAAATTAACAGAAATGCCGATTATAGCAAAAACTGGTTTAAAGCCTGGATGAAAATATACAATGATTGCAAGTTTTATTTAATATACAGACCGCTGTATCAAATCCAAGATGGCCACAATAAACACTGCAGAATGCCTGATGGAATGCATTTAACACATGTTTCAAGTAGAAGCTGGGACCAATATAATATAAGCTCCCAAGTAATTTGGACACTGATATATATATGCAGCAAATAAAGCTACACTTACCTGTTAACATAACAAAAATGTGGGACCAATCAATACAGGCTCTCAGGAAAGTGCCATTCAGATTTAAAAGAGGGTATTGAGCATATCCCTCTGCACTTACCATATGCATCTCACCCAAAGCCAAACAGTCAGTTCCAAGATGTGACAAAAACTAAGATGTAGGCAATGAAATCACCAGGCAGTTGATCCAAGTGTGTATCAAGCAAAATGCTATACAAGTCAGCCAATAAATCACAAATGAATGAAAACAAATGCTGCATACACAATACGTCACAAAACAGCAATAAGTAACAAACTGCAGTGGAATGCTGTACAACAGTGGAAGAAACCTGGCATGACTATATTCATGTCATGCCAGCTCCTCCAGATCTAAAGTAATTATGACACAGGAGAGAGGAAGCAATCTCAGATCATTCAAAACATTAAAAGATTAAAGGATGATAAATTAGTATGAACTGCACCATGTTATTCAATAAAAACTCATATACAGGGTCTCTTGATAGAACAGACAAAACCCAGAGCAGCCAGTCACTTCATATTTTATTTAAGTTTGATGACCGAGGAAGTCCACTGGGCCAAGAAGAGCCCGTTTTCAGAGGAGGCCTGGGGAGAAATGCTCCACAATAATTGCAAGTTACATTTCACATGTTAGAAAAGGACAAAGTTCATGCAGCTAATTAAACATTTACAGATAAGCTTCATGATATTTGCAGTTAGCTTGTCACAGTGTTACAAAAATGAAAAGACATAATTCAATACAGAAATTTCAACATTTACATAAAGTGAATATTTTTTTATAAACTCAATTTTAGGTTTACATTTCAAAATATATAGCTACTAGCCATTAATAGGTTAGGAAAGTATTACGCATGGAGAGGGTAATAATATATTTGAGATTGGGGATTATAGTACAATAGATATTAGGGAGAAAATTAGTTTTTAGTACGGGGGATTGTTTTGGGTGGGATGAAGTAATAGTAGAGGTAGTTGGATGAGTCAGTGCAAGGTGAAATGAGGGGGAGGTTAAATTGGAGCGTGGGAAGGGCATTCCCATTTGGAAGAAAGATAAGAGAGTAGCTGAGATTTGAAATTTGTATGGTTAGGTAGTTTGCGCAGGTGTGTAGGGAGAGAGTTCCATTGTTTAGCTAAAGAGTGAGACAGCAGTAGATGGCCAGGATGTCATGCAGGTTTGTGGACCTGAAGGAGATTTTAGTTTGTGGATTTTAGTGAGTGGTTGGGAATGTAAGGTTTTAAGGAAGTAGAGAGAGCTGCTCAGTTGGCAGGCTTAAAAATGAGCTTGTGGGCAATGGTGAGTTGTAGGTAACTGAGGTAGCTGGGTAGTTCAAGCCAGTTGAGGGTGAGGAGGGGGTGGCAGTGGTGGGATGAGTTTTTTGAACTGGTTGCAAATTTGGCGATCTTGTGGTACCAGGATTCAAGTTTGGACCAAAGGCCAAGATGGAGATTGGTGAAAAGAGGGGGAACCATACATAAGAGAGGAAGGTGGCTGCACAAGTTTGACGGGTAGAGGGGCTTACAAAGTGGTTGTGCCTGTAGAGGAGACCTAATTTTTGGTGGATTTTCTTGATTGTGGAGTGGATGTGGGTGTCAAATTTTAGTTCTTCATCAATAGTGATGCCAAGAAGCTTGGTGTTGGGAAAATGTTCAAGGAGGGTGTTGTTTTGGCTCTGTATGGTGAATGTATATTTGTCAATGGAGTGTTTGGTAGAGGAAAAAAAAACATTAGTTTGGTTTTATTTGCATTTAGTGCCATATGGTTAAACTGCATCCAGGTTTCTGTTTTGTTAAAGGCTAGTTGGGTTTTTGCTAGGATCTCAGATGGGGAGAAGGCTGAGCAGATGATTGTTGAGTCATGTGAATACTGGATGATAGATGGGTCTGGGATGAATTGGTGAAAGTTGTTAATGACTAGGTTGAAGAGATGTGGTCCAAGAACAGAACCTTGTGGGACACCTGTGGGTGTGGGAAGGAAGGGGGAAGTTGAAGTTTTCCATTGGACAGTTTGTTGGCAGTTGGACAAGTAACTGGGTAACCAGGCAATGGTGGTGGGACAGAGGTTTAGGGTGGAGAGTTGGGGTATAAGTAGGGTGTGTGAGATGGTGTCAGAGGCCTTTAACAGATCTAGGAATAGTGTGGATACGAACTTGCCTGAGTCACGTATAAGGTTTATGGTTTCAAGAAAGGAAAGAAGGGCAGTCATGGTGCTGTGGTTAGGGTGGAAGCCATGTTGGGTAGGGGAGAGGAGATTGTTAAGTGTTAGGTGAGCCATGAGTTGTGCTTGTATTGTTTTCTCTAGTATCTTAGAAAGAGGGGACAGGATGGCAATAGGCCTGAAGTTGGTGGTATCAGTATTTTTGTCACCTTTGTGGAGGGGAATGATGAAAGCTTGGCGCCAGGTAGAAGGGACGTATGATTCTTGTATGGATCTATTTATAAGAATAGAGATGGGATAGGCAATGCTGTCTGCAGATTGTTTGAGGAAGGCGGTTGGAAGGTTCTTGGGTGCATTGCGACAGGGTTCGAGTTTGAGAAGTCTTTTTATAGTGCTTGTGCAGATGGCCTTGAGGCAGAAGGATGTGGAGGAAGGTTGATGACTGGGGTGTGGGTTAGGGCAGGAGGGGGTGGAGGTGGAGGAGGGGGGTGGGAAGGAGGCTGATAGTTTAGCTATGCAATCTATGAAGAATGAGTTGAACTGGCTGGCTGTTTCAAAGTTGGAGAGGATGCGGTCTAGGCAGGGGTTTTCTTTGTTGCCAGGATGCAGCATGGATGAGATGGAGTCCCAGAATTTTTTGGGATTTGTTGAGTGCAAGGACTGGAGTTTGGAGTAGTAGGATTTGTGTTCTTTAATTACTAGCTTTTTGTGAAGTTTTGTAGTTGCTTATAGTCTAGGAGGGTGTTAGGATTTTTATGTTTTTGATATTGTTTCCATTTTTGTCCCTTTGGAGCAAAGCTAGTTTAGTATCTTTTGATAACTATAGGTAGGGATTGGTTTTGATGCGTTTGGTTTGGTAGGGGGGGCTTACTGATTGAGAAGGGTTAGGAATGAGTGGTTAAAGTAGGAAACAGCATCATCTAGAGAAAGTGTTTTTAGAGGGGACCAGGTCAGTATGCTTTAATTCATAGAAGCATTCATAGAAAGTCAGAGGGTTGAAAGAGGAGAGGTTGCGGGTTTGGAAGTAGTGGTGTTGTTTATGCAGCGGAGATGGGAAACAGTCGGTGAAGGCTGGTAGGTGATTGCTGAGAAGATCAGGTAATGTTCCAGCTTTAGTGATAAGGTTTAGGTGAGTTGTTAGGATCCAGTCAATGATGGTACCAGAGGTGAGATGTTAACTATAGGAAGTTTAATCTTTTTGGCAATTTGACTCCCTCCACTAGACTCCTCACTGTAATTCCCCCTTTATTCTACCCATTTATGTATTTTATTTATTATTTATGTTTGTTAACTAGGTTAGAGTTCTGGTTCAATAACCTTTTCAGTCCCAATCTGAGCCTTATGGAAACACAAATACACAACAGACATACAACATGGAATTCTACATCAATACCAGTAGTTTATAATAAGATGAAGGTATGGGCTTATTCCTTTCTGTCATCTCTGCTCCCCCAACAAAAAAGTTTCTTGTTGATGTCAAAATTAATATGTTTATATATCTTGCTGTCCATACCTCTCAACCTCTTAGCACAAGAATTCCGGACAAAGCTAACAATATAGAGGTAAACAAAAGCTGAAAAGTGGTGACAATTTTTTTTAAATATTTGTTTTTTAAAGTTAGACAACTGATAGAATAACAGGTTTTGCACTGGCATGCAGTTTCTAAAGGACATGAAGTCTGAAACTCAATCGTCTGTCGTTATTTATTGATTTTAATCCTCAGCAGTTTTCCAGAAAATCACAATTTTTAGGAACAGACTAAATATATGAAGTAAAAATCTGGAGAGTTGTGAGGTATACTTGCTGTTTATCTTATAAAATATGATTTCTCACATTTTTAACTCATTTGCTTCTTTTCAGTATGCGTGTTTCCTATTCAAATCCTGTAGCATGTATTCATCTTGAAGCTTTCACTGATGAAACTTCCCATTTAATGATAAAAAATAAATACATTAAATAATAAACACATAAATAAATAAATACATTTGATATAGGTAAAGAATGTCAGATTTTTTTCTGCCTCATAACAGACACCCAGAAAGCTGATAAATATTCGCATGAAAAGGATGCTGGGAGGGATAAGGTCATACCACAGTATAACAATGCAAACATAATAGCTGTAATTAAGTTCAGTATCCCATATTTTAAGTGCAAGCTAATGTACCAGTTTCTACAATTATGCCCCATAGAACTGCATCACAGTGCCAGGCTTGCTCAAAATCATCACTGACACAATTATGTACATTAGCTGTATTTGGAACAGTGGCGGCTGGTGACTTCAAATCAAAGGGGGGCTGCAGGAGACAGCTGAATGGGTGGGGTCAAGGGGAAGGGGTGTGGCCAACCAGAAAGGGGAGGAGCTATGCTCAAAACCACAAAAACTAACTTTAATTAAATACGCTGCCCTGGGTGGCAAACCATCATTATGAGAGTCCAATCAAGACAAAAATAAGTGTAGAAGAATAAAAATATTTCAATGCATTGGCTGCATGACAGCTTACTTAATATCTAGATGGAAACAAAAGGTTGTGAGGCATGAACAAATAAATGACTTTTTAAATACATTACTGGAATGCCAGTCAAAATCAAGTACAAGCAAAACCAGAAGCACTCAACTCAAACCACTTCTCCTTGCAATGCAGTTCTAATTATAATTTATATTCAGCTTTATTAAAGTGACAAGTAACATGCTGAAAGTAGAAATCTCTGTGATGCCCCCACTTGTAAAAATGTTTCTTATCCAAAAAAGACCTGCTGCCTGACAACTATCTACTTGTTCCATGGGGAAAACATGTAAGTAAAAAATGAAAAGCAAACAAGAAACAAGCTCAAGATACATTGCTTAAAGGATTACTGTACAGGTTATGGACAACACATGATTGGTATTCTGTTTAGTTTAAGGGTAAAGTCTGTAGAGATGACTGGAAGTCTCCAACAAGTGTAATGAGCTTTTTAAAATAATGGAATCCTGTCCTTTAATACCAAAGGCTTATACATTATCTAGTCAAGTATTCTCTGCATGGCAACAACAGAAAGGCTTTCAATGTTGGCAATTCTTTAACAGTATGCTTATTAAAGCTTACTTGCATCTTACGATCTCAGACAAGCTTACACTATGGTCATTAAAGCATTGCTACATAAACACAGAGCAACAGGCACTTTGAGTAATAAGCATAAATCAACAGTACAAAAATATGACAGAAACCAGACCTTTCTGCAAAATCAAGGACAGATGAAAAGCCACTGTAGTACTTGTGTCTACCTTGGATGGGGGGGGGGGGCACACTGCACATTTACACTGCATAACTACTCCTTGCCTTGCTTGGACACATCCAGAGTCAGTACATGGTGGAGTGGGGTGCAACAAGTATGTCACAATTTGAAATGTCTCTGGCTGACTGTGATGGCCCTGACACATGTGTCATACCTCTCAACCTCAGAGCAAGAAATCTGGACAAAGCCATACACAGAAGTGGGACAAATACCCACAAATAAGGACAATTTTTAAATATTGCTCTAATAAACTTAGAAAGATAATAGAATAGGTCTTGCATTAGTATGGCTTTTCTGAAGGGTATAAAATCTGAAACTCAAATCTCTGTCATTATTTTCTAACTTCAGTCTTTAGTGATTTGTCACTAATTTGCCAAAAAACACAATTTTATGAAAAATGGACCAAATGTGATGCAAAAATATAAAATAGCCACACAATACAGCTGGGAACCTGTCAAAGAAGGGACACTAATATTAGTGCTGCTAACTTCAGCAGCTGACAAAATAAAATAATCTACATGCATTTTAAGTAATATATAACTTTATTAGTTATTTCTTAATTGTAAACCCTCCATGTTTTCTTCCAAAATTGCTATTTTGCGGAGGGATTATTAGGGGGAAGAGCAACATTTTAAGCCAAAATCGGAGACAGTTGAGAGGTTTGCTATGCCTAATTCTATAAAGCAATTTATTTGCATGTACCTCTCAACCTGTTAATGCAGTAAATCTGAACAAGGCCAAATATACTGGGGGAACATATAAACAGTACTAAAAATTGCTCTTGTATAAATTGAGACAGTTGATAGAATAACAGTTCTTACTTTAGCATGCATTTTTCTGAAGGTTATGAAGTATGAAACTCTATTTAGTGACTTAATTTCTAAATGATTTGCCAGAAAACTACAAATTTTATGAAGAACAAACCAAAAATAAGAAGTAAAAATCTATTCATTCTTTGAAAATCTGGACAGTTGGGAGGTATAGTTCAGCTGGGCCTGTCTGAGTTTGCTGCCCTTCCCCCCTGACAAAATCACGGTTGAATGGAGCCTCTGCAGCCATTCCAATGAACCCAGCCATTCCAATGAACCATTACTTGGCTATTTCACTCCATTTACCATAAACACTAATGTGCATACTGCTTTACTTGTATGATGAGTTGGACTTCATTTGAAAGTTTTATTTTGTATTTTACAGCACAAACACTAAGTCATCTACTAAACAAAGCAATGCAGTCTCACAATGAAAACTTAGCATTAAAACTTCTCTGCCCTTGAAACTCACATTCATTGAAACAGCATTGAAACCCACATTCAAAGAAAATACATTTTGCTAGTGGCAGATAAAGATTAATTTTGGGCTGTTTTCAAATCATAGGCCCCTTGCATATGAAACATACATGTGCTCTTTGATACACCTTCCTCATTGTACTAAATTATATTCCTTGTACAATATATTACAGTTGTTAGAGGGCGTTTTAAATTTGTTTTGAACATTTTTCCAGTAAGCAATGAAACAAAATGCATGCACCCAAAATGACAAAACTGCCCAGTTCAGAACATTTATCATAAAAGTCTACTCAGACTTCCGCAGTCCATCATTATCAGTAAATATGCACAATTCTACAGTCCACCATTATCAGTAAATATGCACAATTCTACAGTCCACCATTATCAATAAATATGCACAATTCTACAGTCCACCATTATCAGTAAATATGCACAATTCTACAGTCCATTATCAGTAAATATGCACTATTTCTGAAGAAGTAAAAGTCATCTAAATAATTCCACATTAAAGAAATCTGTAACTAATGAAGAGGTTGCTGCTAGCAAACACCTTTATATTTCATGGTTTCATCGAAAAATAAAGTGCCTCTTGCCCCTCAGGAATAAATTGCCTATATTACATTAAAAAAATGATAAGCTAGTAATATTGCAAGAGGAAATGGATGGCAAACTGATAACGGACTCATAGTTAGTATCTTCACCAAGAAGAACATTCTCAGTACAGCAGCATCCACCCCTTGTGGGAGTAGAACCCACAGCCTTCTGCATCAAAGGCAAGTACACAACTTGTTGTGCTATTAACAAGGCAAACCAACTTCACTTAAGCAGCACTAAACTTCTGTTCCCCTGCAGCTCTCAGCTCCTTATAAAATCTACTCAATACTCAACTTCGCAGCACAAGAAAACTGGAAAAAGCCAAAATGTATTGGGGGGGGTCAAAAGCCCAAAAACCAGGGACACAAACATTGCTTGTATAATCTTGGAAAGTTGCTAGAACCATACATTTTATTGCCAAGCTCCCTGTGCAAAACAGAGCAACATACCACTACGCCAAATCAGCTGCTTTGTAACAGAGGAAGACTAAAACTTAAATGGCTATCATTTAGTGAATTCAGTTCTCACCACAGCTGTCAACCTCTTAGTACAAAACACCTGGACAAACCCAGTAATGAGGGAATACAGCCGTCAAACATTCAGTGAATTCAGTTCTTGCCATAGCCGTCAACCTTAGCACAAAAAACCTGGACAAAGCCAATAATGAGGGAATACAGTCCCAAAAATAGGGACAAATTTCAAATATTCATCTTATAAACTTAGAAAACTGCTAGAATAAAAGGTTGTGTTACGGTTGTGTTACTATGGATTTTCTGAAGAACATGAAGTCTGAAATTCAAGTCTGTCAATTTTACTGCTGACAGAATAAAAACTATTTTCAGCAGAGACCCAGGGAGAAATACTGCAGACATGTCTTTGTAAAATGACAGGGCACCAGAGCTAATCCACACAAACACAGGGAGGAGATGCAGACTCCACACAGAAGGCACATCAGCCAAGAATCAAACCAGAAAACCTATAGCTGTGAGGCAACAATACCACCACTGCACCATCAAATATGCAAGGACTTAAACATTCAGAAACCTGAAGTCTGAAATTCAAATGCCTGTCAATTTTATTTAACATTTGTTAATCAGGACAGTCTGACTTGGAACAAAAAAAAAAATTCAGCAGAGGCCTAGGAAGAAATAATGCAGACATGTCTTTGTAACATGGGAGGACACAAAAGCAAACCCACACAAACACAGGGAGAAGATAAAGACCCCAAAAAGAAGGTAACTCAGCCAAGAAGCAACCTGCAGCTGTGAGGTAACAATGCTACCATTGCACCATCAAATATCAAGCATTGCAGCATTTACAAACCACAGATATTACGAGGAACAGATCAGATCAAACATGAGGCAAAACTCTGCAGTTTTTTTTTCACAAATGGTGGTGGGTAAGGAATTAAGGTCTTTAACACCTGCATACAAGGTACAGGGTTCAAGCCTGAGGTATTCCCTACCACACACAAACACCTGTAGTAGCAAACCACAAAAACTAATTATACTGCACTGGATGCCAAACAGTTGTCATGAGAGTCCAATCAAGACAAAATGAAGTGTAGAAGAATAAAAATATTTCAATGCATTGGCTGCATGACAGCTTAATATCTAGATGGAAACAAAAAAGGTTGTGAGGCATGAAAAAATAAATTACTTTTTTTTAAATACATTAATGGAATGCCAGTCAAAATCAAGTATAAGAAAAACAAGCAGCACTCAACTCAAACCACTTCTTGCACTGCAGTTCTAAATATAATTTATATTCAGCTTTATTAAAGTAACAAGTAACATGCTGAAAGTAGAAATCTCCGATGCCCCCACTTGTAAAAATGTTCCTTATCCAAAAAAAGACCTGCTGCCTGACATCTACTTGTTTCATGGGGAAAACATGATCAAAGTAAAAAATTAAAAGCAAACAAGAAATAAGCTCAAGATACATTGCTTAAAAGGATTACTGTACAGGTTATAGACCACGCGATTGGCATTTCGGTTTATGGTTAAAGCCTGCAGAGATTACTGTAAGTCTCCAAGTGTAATGAGACTCTTAAAATAATGTAATTCTGTCCTTTATTACAAATACTGGCATATGCATGTCAATACCCAAGGCTTATACATTATCTAGTTAAGTATTCTCTACATGGCAACAGAAAGGCTTTCAATGTTGGCAATTCTTTAACAGTATGCTTATTAAAGCTTACTTGCATCTTGCAATCTCAGCCAAGCTTACCTGATGGTCATTAAAGTATTGCTACTTAAACACAGAGCAACAGGCACTTTGAGTAATAAGCATAAATCAACAGTACAAAAAATATAACAGAAACCAGACCATTCTGCAAAAATCAAGCACATATGAAAAGCCACTCTAGTACTTGTGTCTACCTTGGATGGGTGGGATTCTCTGCACATTTACACTGCATAACTACTCCTTGCTTTGCTTCGACACATCCAGAGTCACTACATGGGGGGAGTGGGGTGTAACAAGTATGTCACAGTTTGAAATGTCTCTGGCTGACTTGTGATGGCCTTGACACATTTGTCATACCTTTCAACCTCAGAGCAAGAAATCTGGACAAAGCCATACAAAGAAATGGGACAAAGGCCCAAAAATAAGGACAATTTTTAAAATATCGCTCTTATAACCTTAGAAAGTTAATAGAAGTCTTGCATTAGTATGAATTTTCTGAATGGTATGAAATCTGAAACTCAAATGTCTGTCATTATTTTCTAACTTCAGTCTTTAATTATTTGTCACTAATTTGCCAAAAAAACACAATTTTATGAAAAATGGACCAAAAAATGTGATGTAAAAATATAAAATAGCAACACAATACAGCTGGCAACATGTCAAGAAGGGACACTTTAATATTAGTACTGCTAACTTGAGCAGCTGACAAAATAAAATTATCTACATGCATTTCTGAAATAAAAGTAATCTGATTATTACAGTTATTTCTTAATTATAAACCCTCCATGTTTTTTCCAAAATTGCTATTTTGCGGAGGGATCATTAGGGGAAGAGCAACATTTTGAGTCAAAATCAGGGACAGTTCAGAGGTTTGGCAATGCCTAATTCTATAAAGCAATTTATTTGCATGTACCTCTCAACCTGTTAATGCAATAAATCTGGACAAGGCCAGGTATATTGGGGGAACATATAAACAGTACTAAAAATTGCTCTTGTATAAACTGGGACATAAATCTTGACAAGGCCAAATATATTGGAGGGAACATATAAACAGTACTAAAAAATGCTCTTTTATAAACTGGGACAGTTGATAGAACAGGTCTTACTTTAGCATGCATTTTTCTGAAGGTTATGAAGTCTGAAACTAGGTGTGTCATTATTTAGTGACTTAATTCCTAAATGATTTGCCAGAAAACCACAATTTATGAGGAACAAATCAAAAATAAGAAGCAAAAAATCTATTCATTCTTTGAAAATCTGGACAGTTGGGAGGTATGGTTCAGCTGGGGCTGTCTAAGTTTGCCACCCTTCCCCCTCGCAAAACCCTGGTCGAATGGAGCCTCCCTGCAGCCATTCCAATGATCCATTACTTTGCTATTTCACTCCATTTACCATAAACACTAATGTGCATACTGATTTACTTCTATGATGATTTGAACTTCATTTGAAAGTTTTATTTTTGCATTTTACAGCACAAACACTAAGACATCTGCTAAACAAACTTGGCATTAAACCATCTCTGCCCTTGAAACTCACATTCACTGAAACATTAAAATCCACATTCAAAGAAAATACATTTTACTCGTGGCAGATAAAAATTAATTCTGGGCTGTTTTCAAATCATAGGCCCCTTGCATATGAAACATACATGTCCTCTTTGATACACCTTCCTATTGCTTTGAACATTTTTCCAGTAAACAATGAAACAAAACTGTCCAATTCAGAACATTTCCATCATAAATGTCTACTCAAGCTTCTGCAGTCCACTATTATCAGTAAATATGCACAATTCTGCAGTCCACCATTATCAGTAAATATGCAAAATCTCTGAAGTAGTAAAAAAGTCATCTAAATAATTCCACGTTAAATAAATCTGTAATGAAGAGGTTGGTGCTAGCAATCACCTTTATATTTCATGGTTTCATCGAACAATAAAGTTTCTGATGCCCCTGTGGAATAAATTGCCTAAATTACATTAAAAATAACCTAGTAATATTGCAATAGGAAATGGATGGCAAAGTGATAACAGGCTCATAATTAGCATCTTAACTTTCAGTACGGCAGCATTCACCCCTTATGGGAGTAGAACCAACAACCTTCTGCATCAAAAGCAAGCACACAGCCTGTTGTGCTATTAGCACTAAACTTCTCTTCCCCTGCAGCTCTCAGCTCCTTGTAAAATCTACTCAATACTCAACTGCATCTCAACTTCGCAGCACAAGAAGTCTGGAAAAAGACAAATTTATTAGGGTGGGTCAAAAGGGCAAAAACCAGGGACACATTAAACATTGCTTGTATAATCTTGGAAAGCTGCTAGAATAAAATGCTGTGTTACCACGGTACCACCATACATTTTACTGCCAAAGTCCCTGTGCAAAAAAGAGTCAGAACAGCATACCACTATGCCAAATCACCTGCTTTGTGAAAGAAAAATGCTGTTACCACCGTACATTTTACAGACAAGGTCCCTGTGCAAAACAGTCAAGAGCAACATACCACTACGCCAAATCAGCTGTTTTGTGAACGAGAGGAAGACTGAAACTTAAATGCCTATCATTTAATGAATTCAGTTCTCACCATAGCTGTCAACCTCTAAGCACAAAACACCTGGACAAACCCAGTAATGAGGGAAATACAGCCCTCAAACATATTCAGTGAATTCAGTTCTTGCCATAGCTGTCAACCTTAGCACAAAAAACCTGGACAAAGCCACTAACAGGGTATTACAGTCCCAAAAATAAGGAAAAAATTCAAATAGTCATCTTATAAACTTAAAAAATTTTTATAATAAAAGGTTGTGTTACTATATATTTATTGCTAGAATAAAAAGTTGTTTTACTACGTATTTTCTGAAGACTATGAAGTCTGAAATTCAAATGCCTGACAATTTTACTTCTGATGGAACAAAAACAATTTTCAGCAGAGGCCCAGGGAGAAATACTGTAGACATGTCTTTGTAAAATGGCAGGATACCAGAGCAAATCCACACAAACACAGAGATAAGATGCAGACTCCACAAAGAAGGCACCAAAGCCAAGAATCAAACCACAAATCCTGTAGCTATTAGGCAACAGTACTGCCACTGCACCATCAAATATGTAAGAAATTAAACATTCAGAAACCTGAAGTCTGAAATTCAAATGCCTGTCAATTTTATTTAACATTTGTTAATCAGGACAGTCTGACTTGGAACAAAAAAACAATTTTCAGCAGAGGACCAGGAAGAAATAATGCAGACATGTCTTTGTAACATGGGAGGACACAAAAGCAAACCCACACAAACACAGGGAGAAGATACAGACCCCACAAAGAAGGAACCCCAGCCAAGAATCAAACCTGAGAACCTGCAGCTGTGAGGCAACAATGCTACCAGTGCACCATCAAATATCAAGCATTGCAACATTTACAAACCACAGATATTATGAGGAACAGATCAGATCAAATATGAGGCAAAAATCTGCAATTTTTTTACAAATGGTGGTGGGTAGGGAACTCAAGTCTTTAACACCTGCATACAGGGTACAGGGTTCAAGCCTGAGGTATTCCCTACCACACCACCATGAGCAAATGGGGCATTTTCTCACACACACACACACACACACACACACACACACACACACACACCGTCCCTATCAACTTCAAACACTAAGTCCCTATCAAAATGTTAAAATTAACACACTTACCTGTCCATTCTCCATAACGTACATCCACATGCCCATGCAATAATACAAAGACCCGCGGGATCCGATGAAACCCCTTCCCGACGAGAGACTCAATTCCGACGTGTTTCCCTACCAGGACGGCCGGACTGCCTGGAGCATGCTCAGTAGTCTGGACTACTGCGCATGGGCGAAGTCCGCGAAAATTTAAAACTTTTTTCTTTTTTTTTTTTAATTTCTTTTTACGTTTTGTTGAGGGGGCTGCAGTCCGGCAGTTCAATAGCACGGGCCGCCCCTGATTTGGAAGGACAAACAGGAAAGGCGAGCACATGATATAGTGCCATAAAAATGTGCTGTCTTAAAAACCAACAAAAAGTCAACGCTAAACCTGACTAAAACCTCATATCAATTCCTCTGAATTTCTCCCACCTCAATACAATATCTATAGGTCTGATAGGACACCCAAAAAAGGTGGTGGGTGGGCTATCTTGTACCCTGTCTTACTGACACTAACAACTATAGACATTACCCTGCCTAGTTTCTCCCCTGCTGAACTACTGCTCCTGGACTGCCACATCAATAACTATAGAAAGTTTGCTATTGCTTCTTTCTATATCCACCCCCCCAGGTAAAAACATACCTATCCTTGAACATATACTCTCCTGGGTAAACACCTCCATCCCCTACGAAATCATCATTCTTGGAGATGTTAATATAAATTGGAACTCCCTTATTGATAACTCACACAAGCATTTCATAAACCTGTAAGGATTCTCACAACTGATCACTACCCCTACCCACTACAGTAAAAATGCTACTGGTTCCACAATTGACTGGATCTTGACCAACTCTCCAAACAACTATTGTAACCCCTCTACCTTCCCTGACTATATTAGTGACCATTCTCCCATCTCTATCTTAAGGCACTCTCCTCATCTCTCTAAGCCCCATCTGTACAGAGATTGTAAGAAACTGACTAACTTTTCCCCTGAAACCTTTAACTATAGACGCTTTGCCATCAACTAGTCTTTCCTAAAATCTCTCCCAATCAATGCTGTTACTAAATTCAACCACATTTTCTCTTGCCCCAACTCACAAAATCAGAAGCAAATCTAATTTTGCACTCTGGCTCTTCAAAGCTACTCATGTTTTAATGTATGAATGAGATGCTCTATGGAAAAATGGCAAACCACTAAAACTCCCACCTTTCTCCAAGGTTATAAGCAACTCAGAAATCATGTAAAAAACTTATTATTTTGGATAAACGCCACTATTTCACTAAATTTCAAATCTCTCACCCAAATGACCCCACAAAATTCTGGAGTACTATCAACATCCTGCTCCACACTGGTTCTCCTACCATCCCTAACCCTTTCCCCATCACTCTCCCTCTGAAACTGCAGACTTACTCAACAAATGCTTCATAGACAGCATCTCTAAACTCCTACCTTCTGGTAACTCTGCTCATCTTAACTCTTCTGTGTCACCCTTACCTCCTCCAAACCTCTATGCTCCTCTGTCTCTCAGCCTTTTACCTTGCAACCTGTTTCTACTAAATATATCACATCCCTACTTCTTTAACTAAAACTATGCTCTACCTCCTCTCCCTCCACTGATAAATGCCCCCCTTAATTTCTGATAAATGCTGCTGACTCTATTGCATATCCTGTATCTATCTTAACCAACTGCTCCATTCAGGAATCTACCATACCGGAAATTTGGAAATCCTTCTATATCACTCCTCTGCACAAAGGTGGCAACTCTGTTCAACCCTCTAACTATAGACCAATCGCTATTCTCTCACCACTCTCTGTGAAAAATGTATACATACTCAACTACTGTCCTATCTCATTCACAAAAATCTCCTCACCCCTCACAACATGGTTACTGCCCTAAACACAGTACCTTGACTGCCTTACTGTCCTTTACTCAAAAGGTTGCAGAAGCTACGGACAACAAAGTCCTTGTCTCCTGTCTATTTCTTGATCTCTCTAAAGCCTTCAACACTGTGTCTCATCCCATCCTTAGCAAACTCTCAGACCTAAACCTCTCTGCTTCTACTCTTAGCTGGTTCCAATCCTACCTTACTGGCAGAAAACAAGCTGTTAGATGGCAGCAGGCTTCCCAAGGCTCCATACCTGGACCGCTCCTTTTCAACATCTTTACCAACAACCTACATTCATCCTGCAGTCTCTCATCTGTAATACAATACACAGATGACTCCTCTCTCTTATCCATCTCCAATACCATCTCTGAACTACACACACTAGTACGGAATTCCTTTACCTCTGCTGAAAAATGGCTCAGAAACAATCAACTAATCCTTAACCCTAAGAAAGCTCAACTCCTTTTCTTCCTACCTCAGCCACTCTTTCCTACCTAGATGGCACCACTATCTCCCCTGCCTCACACACCAAACTCCTTGGGGTAATAATTGATAACCAACTAAAATGTGACTTGCACATACAACAGGCCATCAAAAAAAAACACCAAAAACTTGGACTACTTTATAGGAACAAAAAGATCCTCACTACTGCCACTCTTGCACATGCATTTCTCTTACCTAGTCTTCTATATGCTTCCCCCATCCTTACCAATATCCAAACTACCTCAATGCAGAAACTGGAACAAACATACAACAAAATTGCCAGATTTATTCTAAACCATCCACTTTCTTCACACCACTGCCTCTCCCTAAATACACTTCAGTGACTGGAATTTCCACACCTTCTTCTACAATCGCAACTCCACACTACGTTTTCCATACAAAACAACCCCTCTGCCTGCCTTGCTCTCACCTCCCGTGTTACTCCCTACTCTCCTCCCGACCCGTCCAGAGTGCTGATCAGCATCTTCTCTCAGTTTATAAACCCAAAAGGAATATTGGCTTACTTTACAAACACTCTTGTCTCTAAACTGGAACAAACTCCCTCTCCATATTAGTTCCAACCTTTCCTTTCCTTTCCCTGTTTCAAAAAGGAGCTTAAATCCCACCAACTAAACTTGAAATTATGCTGTTGCCTTGACCAAAGGTAGACTTAGTCTGTCCTACTGTATAACCTGTTGCATCTCCTAAATTTCTTTCTGTTAGTATCTTCTGCTTAAACTAACCTCCTAAATCCTCAGCTCTACTACTATAGCCCCCTCCTTTCTTTCCCCTCCCATTCTATTTATCTCCCCCCCACTTCCTATCAATGTTTATGCACTGTCCTTATTTTGAACAACGATTATATTTTTGTTTTTACTCTCATATATAGTAAATTTTAGACTACTGCTGTCAGTGCAGTCCTTAATGTTCATAATTGTTTTTTTTTTTTTTGTTTTTCTCTTTATAAGTCATTTCATATTTGCATTTTTATTTTTTAATAGATTTTGTCCTATATGTTTATCTTTGCTTATGTTTGCTGGGGCTCTTTCTCTTTGAGTCTCCACTGAAAATGGGCTGCTTATTATCAATGCAATGCAAATAGCTAATAACCTTTTCTTTTTTTACAATTATTTTGTATTTTGATTGCTATTTAATATTTGTATATTGTCACTTTATCTTTACTTATGTTTGCTGGGGCTTTTCCCCTTGGGTCTCCACTGAAAATGGGTTTGTTTGCAAACTGAGTTAGACTAACCCGGTTAACAAATGTGAAATAAATAAAATAAATCAATAAAATATTCATTTTAACCATATAAACCACAGAAAGTACATGAACAAGTCCAAACAGTAATTTTCTTGTGCTTTATCTGTAACTCCAAAAATTACAGTTACATCATCACAAAAGTAAAAAAAGAAAAGTTCTAGAAGTGCTAGAGTCATTTAAAAGCAGTGCTCTAACTTGACAATCAACAGACTCGCACTGAACTTCTGAAAATTTCATCCATTAATTCCTCAGGACAAAATTCCAGCTTAAAAAATATTTGCTTAGCATATCTTCAGTGGAACCACACTTTACAGATTTCTGTGACCCTCCAAATTATGCCAGATCTACAGTGTCAAATGAGTATTTTTTTTAAACATTTAAGTGACTATCTTTGGAATCATTCATTTACTGTTTTAACTAAAGTACAAAGTACTAAATGACTATCCTGTAATTGTTAATTTTATTTTTCTTTGTGGCTACATGCAAATGCGTGTATTATTACAGTGTAGCATGCTATTTTTGCCATTCCATATACAGTCATCTTTACGTCCAATCATCTTTATAAGTTCTGTGCATAGTATTATGTGTACCCACATTGTACATAGTATTTTCAACACTAAGATGAATACCACCAAATCATAAATGTGGAAAATGTTGGTACTTGACAAAGAACCACTGAGCCCTAAAAGCATCTGCACTATCACACAGTATAAGAGATATGCTTGAAAACTTTGTCTCTTGGGATATTTGAGAAAAAGACATTTTCCTCTGGTATATAAGGCATATAATAAACTATGTAACTTAAATTTTGATTATCAGCAATGATGGAAATGAGGAGGGAATTTTTAATAATTACTTTTGCTATGTTTAAACAAAGAAAATTTATGTTTCAGTAGTTAAAAAGATTGGGGGTATACAGCATAAATTAAAGAATAAGAATATTAGGTACTTACTTATTATCACAACCACATGGCAACCAACTCACTGTTGAAATACTGACATGTCCTTCAGGTATCACTGAAATTATTAACATTATTTTCTCAGAAATGATTTATTACAATGTTATTTATTTTTTTTATAAAGCTTTATAAACCTGTCTTGCCGATATGCGTGTGTGACATTTCTCTGGTAATGAGAAAGATGCCAACAGGGGAGATATAACAATTCCATTGCCAACGTATGACAGACAGATAAAAGCCATGAATGGCCCAAAGTTGCCACAAACAATGTAGGCAAACAGGGAAACAATGCAGTGACAAACAGCCAAAATAGTGGCAGATTTAACATATTTTTTTGCAAACTTCCAACATGCGTAGAACAGGATTTCTGTTCCCATGTATTATCTGAAGGAAATGAAGTCTGACTGAAACCTTAACCATCAGAACATAAACATGTCAACTGCTGTATATTTTACACACAGAAGTCATCGCCACATACAGACTTTACAACCCACTTCAGATAATCATATAAAGTGAGCAAACAGCTCAACCTTTCACCACAGCAACAATTATATCAATGTAATAGTACATTGGATGCTTCAGCTGTGAAAAAAGTATACCCTTTCAGTTTCTGATGACAAGGATGGTATCCCAACATGCAGTAAATGACATGCGCTACCGATCGACTTTCAGTCCCACTGGACTAACCCTCAAAATCACCGAGCATTGCACTCAGTCATTTAAATCAACCAGTACTGCAGTCAGTCAGCAATGCCATGCGTTCGCGTTTCATACCATTCCAAATGTGGTTGCGATAATACGTAAGTACCAAATATTACTACTACAGTAAAAAGCTGAGTCCAGAGTTGAACTAAGTAACAACAAAAATGAATGTCAGTCCATGAAAGGAACAAGTGCACACGACTTGTAACACCAAACAGCAAAGCCAGATCCTCTTCTCTGGTCGAGTCCGAGGATCTGGCTTTGCTGTTTGGTGTTACAAGTCCATGAAAGGATTCCAGCAACTGTAGTTTTGGTTTCATCTGTGCACATTCTTTTAGTTAGAATTAAACAGCAACAGACCCTAAAAATGTTATTAGACTGCTCTGAAGAAAGGTTTGGTGACCTGGTTGAAGCTAAAGTTTCACAAGGACAACAGGCAGTCAATGTCAAAATGTGTATTAACAGCCATTTGTAACCTTACTAGTCTGTCCACACTGAACCTATTACCATACTATGAACCTATAAATATTGTGGGAAGAAATATCCAGGGAATTGTTATGGCTAGGCTTGTATAGGTCCTACGGCCGATAGCCTAGTACCAATATATGAACCTATGAATACCCAGGTGTGCAGTTTAAGTGATTGTTTCTTAACTCAGCTCCTGCCCTAGATAAAATGTCTTGTTTCATTTTTTTTATTATTTATGCACAATACTATCCTCCAGACCAATACCTGTAAGTTAGCCCTTCAATAAGTCTCCAGTTAAATGACAGGACAGTATTCTGGCCCACTGCATTTGGGGCCAATTTTCTCTGGTCACTTCTGTTTTGAATGCTGACAAGCCTCTACATCATTGCCCTTGTGTTGTTTCTTCAGAGAGCCACTGACATTTAAACTTCCTGGCAAGGAGCAGGGCTGGTTAGCATAGTTGTTGCCTGTTTGTTACTGGAAGGTATGCAGGCATTTCTCAGTGGCTGCATATGTCTCCTGAAGAACATAGTAGATTTCACTAAGCAGTAGATTTTTTTTTCCATTTTGAGCACAGCAACTACAATTTCAACAGATATACAAGTGTTTTGCTTTACAGATTAAAAAAAATAATTAACATTAGCAACCCATCTCACTGCCAAAGCGATACTTTTTCAAAAATTCTGCACATGTGCACAAGGGTCTATAACAGTCCCTCAACGTAATCTTTTTACTACCAAAATGAAACTTTTAGCAGAGGAAATCCTCATATAGGTATATAAGGGTTTAACAGTTCCCCATTTTCATCAGCTCAGCACTCAGGAAGCTTCTCATGACGTTCATAGCACCTCTTAACCTTAAGAAGTAACATTTACTCTGGAGATCTGACTTCTTTTGTGTTTAAACATCTCTAACTGAGTAAGTATCTTTCTTTCTTTTCTGAGATGGGGAAACTTTTGCAATGTTTCCTGCCAGCATTCTTCACCAGTATAACATTTCAAGTGGAATTAGCTCAATGATTCAGTCTTTAAGCAGGAGACTTGAACATGCCGTTGCATCACAGGAACACAGGAACAGTATTAGGCAACAAATAACAGGATCCATGAGATGCCTAGCTATATACACCTTTAAGTAAACACACTTCTCAACACCCTTTGCAAGCACTTAATAGTGCTCACCTTGCAAAACATGGATTGTTATACACAAAAAACATAATTACAAATGTTAGTCTACCTAGGCTTTGCTTGACATGTAGTGGTCATATATTCCAAATCCTGGCAAAATATTTGATTTAGGAACCTATAACTCCCACAAGTTTTGTTTATTTTTTGGTAGATTTAGGTCCCTATTGTGGGTGCTTGTAGAGTCACTGGTTATGCAAAAGAATAGAAGATCAAATTGTATTTGCTCTTTTGTGGCTCAAAAGTGAGACATAGGTCACTTTAGAAACTCTTGTGGCCTACTTGTTATACGGATAGTTATTCAAATCAATCAGGATAGCTGAAGGACTTCAAGCCTTTAATTTTCTTAGTTAGAAATATTGTTGAGACCTTTTCAGTTTAGCACTATGGTGAGCTTTGTACATACAAAAGGAGGCACTTATTCAATTATGGGCCTGATAAGGGAAGATTACACTGGTAGGTTGACTTATTTGGATCATGAAGATACTCCCTTAGAAATAACTTGGACTGATAGAAGGATTTCCTGAACATGATGGAAACATGATTATTCAATAAGAGAGCAATTGGAAACATGATGATTGAATAAGAGAGCAATGACTCTTCTGACCATATATATCTGAAGAGGAGTACCAGTTATACCATAAAAGGTGGGAACATCTTTTTTCTTGAATGCTACTACATTGTTTTCCATTCACCACATATATCTATATTCCAGTCTTTGTTGGAGCACTTTAGTATCAGTGGATTAATAGATAACACCCATCATGTAGTAATCAGCAAAAGTGGTCAACTACACTTCAGGGACAATGGCTTGATGTCTGCAAAATAAGTACCAAAAAAGGATAAGGACCAGCACTGATCCATGTGGTACCCAACTAGTAACACTTTTGGCTCAGAAAGGGTACCAGCAACCCTCACAACCTGAGATCTGTTGGATAGTCAATTTTGCGATCCATTGGGCAATGTAGCATTTTATATTACATGTATCTATTTTTTTTCAATAATACCAACATAGAGGATAGAGTTAAAAGCCTTGGGCAGGTCAAGATAAGTAGCATGCATGGAGCAGCCACTATCACTAGCCTCTGCAACCTTTTCAAAGAAGTTTACTTGGTTCAGAAGGCAGAACCTGCCCTTCACAAAACCAAACTGAATGACGTCTAGACCAGTTAAGTTTCCTAAGTCTACATCAATGAATTTTGCCATAATACATTCCATGACTTTGAATAAATTGTTGGATAGACTGGTGGCCTTTACCTGGGTCTGTAGACAGGCCACTTTTGTGTAGGGGATTCACACTGACTGTTCTCCAGGCATCAGACACAAACCCTGTGGACAGGCTGAGTCTGAATGACTTTAGAGACTCAGATAGTGGATATCTGACACAGATGAGAATGCATCTTGATATGTTATCTCATTCCACAGAAGTATTATTTTAGCCTTTGACATGGATTCCAAGACTTGTTCCAAAGTGATTTCTGGCAAAACTATATTTTTAGGTACAGTGGGAAAAGGAGTAAAGTTATCACTAAATTTGTCTGAAAATACAGTGACTATATCCTTGGGCCTGGATGCATGACATTATAATTCACTGCATATTCAAACACTAGTCATTAATTTCCTGATGTACCTGAAGAATGATCTGTAGCTTCTTTTGGAATCTGTAGTGACCTTAAATTCATATTTTGCTCTGCATTTTCTAATAGTGGTCATATGTTCCTTGCTGGCATGTTTTTGAGTGGTTTTGAGGTAGGGTGATGTGGATTTTTTAGAACTTTTTTTTTTCTTTTTTTCTTCTGCTTTGCACTTAATTGATATGGGAGTTCCATCAGGGAGGTTTATTCCTGAGTTTTTATCATTATCTTTAGGGCAGATGTGTTCATACTTTTCTATGCAGCTATATAGCTGCTTGTAATTATCACACATAATTTTGTTTTGTTTTTTTCCAAATTGAGCAAACACTTGTTTTAATCAGCCAAGATAAAAATATAGTTTGAAAAACAACACAGTCATAAAGATAATAACAAAATCTTGGTTTATGTCTAACAAAAGGATAAAAGATTTTTTTTAAAATCCATCGGTACCTTATTCAGTAGTTAATCCAAAAGGGTATTTGAGCTAATAGCTTTCTCCCCTTCTGCACTCCACCATATCAAATTCAAGTGTCTTTTTAGGAGTTAAGATACAGCATTATTTAGAATCATATACCATATACAACTAGAACCCTCTTGTCTTCAGAAAGGACAGTTTTAAATGTAGCTAAACCCATCAAAAGAGCAGGACAAGGCCTATATTCCTACAACACTGCCAAACTATGGACTAACCTCCCCTCATACATTATTCAACTTGACTCCCTAATAGCCTTTAAAGCTGCACTAAAACCCCACTATTTAAATAATACCCGCTGTGCTGGTGAAATACAGTGCAAGCCCCCTTAACTTCACACACTTGACTACTCAAATCCTACTCTTTAACCCTCTGTTATATTATTTTCTTCCTCCTCTTTATGATTGTTTCTGCTACCTATGATATGTGCAATTTACTGATGATTATGATTACTTTCTTGTGATTGAAAGTATGTTATTATGTATCCATACAGTCTCATAACTATATATTAACTAAATACCATTACTCCCCACCCTATGCTAATGTATGTATATCTCTTTCATTTTGTGTTTGTTCTGTACAATATTTCATAGGTTCATAGGTTGGTACTAGGCTATCGGCCCTAGGGTCTATACAAGCCTAGCCATAACAATTCCCCTGGCTATTACTTCCCTGGTCCCCTGTCTAATGGGGTGATTGATGTGATCCCTGGGGTGAATTTCCTATCCCCCATCCAATCATCAAGGTTCTTTTTGAAGACGGCCAAAGAGGCGTGCAGCTTGACATGTATGGGCAGTCTTTTCCAGAGTCTGGGGAGTGTCTGGGTCAGGAACCTATCCCTCCAGCATGTTTTGTTCATTGTGATGATCAGGTTTAGATCCCTGGAGCATGTGGCTCTGAGGGTTTGGGATTTCTTTAAGTGCATGTCCAACAGCTCTGGGTTTGACATGGCCTTGTATGTTAAGCAGAGATCACCTCTGAGCAGGCGATATACGACAGAGTATAGCTGGAGTTTGTTTAGACGGTCAGCATAGGGTATCTGCTTTAGGCTTGTGATACTTTTAGTGAGGTATTTCTGTGGCCTTTCCAGTTGTTACAGATGTCTTGTGTGGTACATACCAAACAGGGAGTTGCACCCTGTAATGGGTCTAATGAGGGATGAGTACAGTGGGACAATGACCTCCTTTTTTCTGGATGAAAAGCCCTTAATGATGAGGCGTGCCACATAGAAGGATTTCCTGACTGTTGTGGCGATGTGGTTATTGAGGGTGAGACCACTGTCCACTTCTGTCCCCAAGTCCCTTGTCACACTTTCAGTGTTTAGTGTACTGCCACTTATGTGGTAATTCATGGGTACTTGGTTTTTCCCAAAGGAGATAACTATACATTTCTTGGCATTGAGCTTGAGCCCATGGCTCTGGTACCAAGCATCTGTTTCTGTAAGGCCCTTTTGTAGAATATCCCCATCATTTGGGGATTCAGTAATGGCTCCCAGTTTGCAGTCATCTGCGAACTTTGTTAGCCAGAGTCCCTTAGTGCTGGCCTGTACTTCAGAGAAGTAGATGCCAAACAAGAGCTGTCCTAGGACTGAACCCTGAGGTACTCCACTTGTCACTTGTCTGGAGCTGGATTTTGAGCTGGCTGCTTTTATAGTGTGGGTTCTGTCAGCAAACCATTTGGCAACCCATCAAGTGACGTAGTATTAATGCCCAGCTTAGTAAGTTTATCTATGATTCCAGAGTGGGGGATGGTGTTGAAGGCCTTGGCGAGGTCCAGATATGCTGTGCGGACTGCCTGGCCCTCATCCACGGCTCTGGATACTGACTCGAAGAAGTCAATCAGGTTGAGGAGACAAGATCAGCCCTTTACAAAACCAAACTGGGTGGGGTCCAGTGTTTGAAGGTTCCAATGTCTTTGTTTATAAGTTCCATGATAATGCGTTCCATGGCTTTGCAGATCAGGCTTGTCAGACTGATGGGACGATAGTTCCCGGGATCCAAGGTGGATCCCCCCCTTGTGGACAGGGATAACCGTAGATGTGAGCCGCTCAATGGGCACGAAGCCTGAGGTGAGGCTATGATTAAACATGACACTTAGGTGAGGTGCCAGTTCATTTTACAGTTCATGTAGTACACAGCCCGGGATGTCGTCTGGTCCCATGGATGCTGTATTCTTAGCTTTGGAGAGTGCATTTTTTACCTGTGTGGCCGTGATTACCGGAATTTGGCAATCTTTTGGTATTCAGCTGGGCCCTTTAGGGGGTGAGAGGGGGGGTGAAGTTGGCACTGAATCAATCTGCCAGGATATTGGCAATATCCTTGGGATCAGTATATTTAATGTCATTCTGTTGTAGCTCAGAACAGATCTGAGCATTGCCATTTAGATTCTTGACATAACTATAGAATATCTTGTGGTTGTTCTTGGAATCTTTGGCAATTTTATTTTCGTAACTAGCTTTGGAGGTTTTTATGATGGATCTCAGCTTCTTACTGAGTCTGGTAAGGGAGTAGTTTGCATCCCGGGATTTTCCTCTTTTCTGCAACAGTTTCTTTCTTCTGTTGTATAGTTTGTTTATGACAGGGGCCACCAGATTGGCTTTGTTTTTTTTGGAGGAGAGCATCTCGGTTCTATTTGGAAGGGCATGATTCATGCATGAGTGGATGTGCTCATACAGTGCCTTAGTGTAGGATTAAGCAGTCAAACATTCAGTTCCAGTCTGCATGGGTGTCATGAAGTTTGCCACTTCTGACTTAAGTAGCATGAAGTTAGCTTTGGAGAATTTTTTATGGAGGTTTCCATACTGGGGGGTGGGATGTGGATGTCAAGGATGGTCAGCTTATGGTCAGACCTGACCAACGAGGGGGTGACCACTAGCATGGAGCATCAATCTCCCATGTTGGTAATGACCAGGTCTAGGATATTTGAGCCCCTGGTGGGACTATGGATTAGTTGATCCAGGTCATTGGAATTTATGAATTCCAAGAACCATTGGGCTAAGGTGTTGGTGCCCGAATAGTTTTTCCAATTAATGGCAGGGTAGTTGAAATCACCCAGTATTAGGGTGTTTGATTGTATCTTAATATCTTTCAGTATGTTTAGAAAGGTGTAGTGAGAATCTTGGGGCATGGTGTGGGATCTGTAGCAAGCTACAATGTGGATTGCAGTCTTAGTTGTACCTGTAGAATTTCAGATGCATTGTGTTAGGCAACTAGCCAGGAGGTGTGAATATCCTTGGTGAATATAGACACTCCTCCACCTTTAGTGTTTTGGTCCTGGTTTGGTGGCCGAAAAGTGTGGTAAGAGTTGTAGCCTGGTATTGCAGAGGTGCTTTCTGGAGCCTTGAACCAGGTCTCAATTACTGCACAGATATCGATGTTCTCCATTTTTAGAAGCGCCTCAAGAGAGTGCATTTTGAGGTTTAGACTAGTAGCATTACCTTCAGATTTTGCATGCTTATATCTGTTACGGTGGTGGTTTTGTCCTTTGAGCCTTGCCTAAAAAAGGCGCTATTTGATTACCTGTGGAGATTTTCTCCCTGGGCCTGCACTGAAAATGTTTTTCTGATCCAGTGGACTTTCCCTGTCAAAAAATGCCAATAAATAAATAATAAATAAATGCACCTTGCTTCATATAATATTTAAGAAGACTATATTGCATAGAGAGATGTTATAATATCATTTTGAAGAACTGAATCACAATTATCCCCTACAGATAACAAGTTAACTTCAGAGCCTGAGTGTTCACTTTGATTACTGACTGCAGTTCTCAAATCTGTAGTTAGATGTGGAGTATTTTCCTTTTGCCTCTTTAGCACACTAACTTATGTCTTTATTTATTGTCAGGTCTTTACAACAGTTTTTACAAGTACATTTGTTGTGTCCTTTGGCTTGTTGATGCCTTCAGTGTTTACAGCTTAAATTCTGTATTCATAATCTTCTTTTCAGTTAAAGAATACGCTATCATTGCATTCAAACATTGAATTTTAACTATGTTTAGCTATATGAGAAAGATTTGATGAAAAGTAAATAGTTTCTGTACACTGTTTAATGTAGACTTGTTTTTAGACCAGGGTACTTTTTGAAAACTAAGCAGCACCACTTTATCTCTTGTATGGGCTGTTAATTTCATGATTTCATTAAAGGGATTTTTAGGTTCATAGGTGAGCAGCCTATCTGTCCCTGGAGAAGTGGTTTCAGCCTGAAGGCATTTATAAGCCTAGCCGGAATGTGTTGGCTTTCCCCACCCCCTTAGATTAGTTCCCTGTGCCTCTGTCCAGCAGATCCATTGAAGTGATCCCTGGGGTAAACTTTCTGTTTCCCATCCACTCGTCAAGGTTTCTCTTGAAGAGGGTTAGCGAGGAGCTCTGCCTAATGTAGATTAAAATCTTGTTCCAGAGCATGGGAAGTCTCTGGGACAGGAATCTATCCCTCCAGCACGACCTATTTATTGTTCTGGTGAGGTTTAGATCCCTGGAGCGTGTGGCTTGAAGGATATGGTTTTCTTTAGGTGAAGCGTGTCCATCAATTCTGGGTTGGACATGGCCTTGTATGTCAGGCAGAGATCACCTCTGAGTAGGCGGCATGCAACCGAGTACAGCTGGAGCTTCTTCAGTCGAGCTGCATAGGGCATCTGCTTGAGACCAGTGATCCTCTTGGTGAGGAACCTCTGTGGTCTTTCCAGTTGTTGCAGGTGTCTTGTAAGGTATATCCCAAATGGGGCATTGTACTCTATGATGGGTCTGATGAGTGATGCGTAGGGGGGTACAATGACCTCTTTTGATCTGGATGCAAACCCTTTTGTGATTAGGTGGGCCACATAGAAGGATTTTCTAACCACTTTGGCAATGTGATTATCAAAGGAGAGGTTACTATCTACTTGGGTCCCCAGATCCCTTATTACGTCTTCTGTATTTAGGGGGATACTACATATGTGGTAGTTTGTGGGTACTTTCCAAAGGGGATGACTATGCACTTTTGGGCATTTAGCTTGAGACTATGGTTTTGACACCAGGTATCTGTCTCAGTGAGGATGTCTGTGTCAGCCGGAGAGTCAGTTATAGCCCCTAGTTTGCCATAGTCCTCCTGTCCCTGCCTGTACCTCTGAGAAGTATATGCCGAACAGGAGGGGTCCTAGGACTAAGCCCTGGGGAACACCACTTGTAACAGGTTTAGAGTCAGACCTAGCTCCTGCAACTCTTACCATGTGGGTTCTGTCCTTGAGCCAGTTGGCAACCCATCTCGTGATGTAGGGGTTTATGTTCAGGCTGGTGAGCTTGTCTATAACACCTGAGTGGGGAATAGTGTCAAAGGCCTTTGCAAGGTCTAGGTAGGCTGTGTGGACCACCTTTCCCTCATCTATAGCCTTGGTAACTGTCTCATAGAAGTCCACCAGGTTTAGGAGGCATGATCTGCCTTTAACAAAGCCGAACTGGGTTGGGTCCAGTGTTTGGAGGTTTTCAATGTCTCTGTTAATGAGATCCATGATGATGCGCTCCATAGCTTTGCAGACCAAGCTAGTCAGGCTTATAGGGCAATAGTTCCTGGGGTCCGTTGTGGCTCCACCTTTGTGGAGCGGAATAACCGTTGCTGTGCTCCACACTGTGGGCACGTAGCCTGTGGAGAGGCTGAGTTTAAACAGTGTGCTTAGGTGAGTGGTTAGTTCATCTTTGAGCTCATGTAGGATGCAGCCTGGGACACCGTCCGGTCCCATTGATGCTGCGTTTTTGGCTTTGGAAAGGGCTGTTTTAACCTAAGTGTCTGTGATTTCAGGGACACTACATTCTTCTGGTATAGTTATGGGCCCTTTTGAGGGAGGGAGGGGGGGTGAAGTCTGCACTGAACCTGTCTGCCAGGATGTTGGCTATATCGGTCGGTTCAGTGTATTTTGTGCCATTCTGCACTAACTCCGAGCAGATCTGAGAATTGTCACTTAGATTCTTGACATAGCTAAAGAATGCCTTGTGGTTATCTTTGGAGTCCATGGCAAGTTTTCTTTCGAAGCTAGATTTAGATAATTTTATGAGGAAACGTAGTTTCTTGCTGATACTGATCAGGGATGTCTTCCCTTCCTGGGATTTTACTCTTTTCTGTACTAGTTTCCTCCTTCTATTGTATAGCTTACTTATGGCAGGGGTCCACCAGACTAGTTTCCTTTTCTTGGAGGAGTGAGTCTTGGTTTTGTTTGGGATAGCACGATCCATGCATTCTTGTAGGTGCCCGTAGAGTGCATTAGTAAAGGATTTCGCAGCTTGGACTGCGTTATCCTTTAGCATGTGGGGCTTTGAAACTTCTCACCTCGTTCTTAAGTAACGTGAAGTTTGCTTTTGAAAAGTTTTTCACGGTGGTTTCTTTGACCGTGGGTGGTGGCAGAATGTGGATATCCAGAGTGATTAGTTTATGGTCAGATCTAACCAGTGAGGAGTTGACCTCCGATGTGGAACACCGGTCGCCCATGTTGGTGATGACCAGGTCCAATATGTTGTCACCTCTGGTGGGGGTGTTAACCAATTGATCCAGAGCATTTGAGTTTAAAAATTCTAGGAAATGTTGAGCCAGGGAGTTCGTACTTGAGTAGTTCTCCCAGTTAATGTTTGGATAATTGAAATCACCCAATATCAGGGTGTTTGGTAGGACCTTTATGTTTTCCAGTGTTTCCAGGAATGTGGAGTGCGGGTCCTGGGACATGGTGGGTGATCTGTAGCAAGCTATAATTTGAATAGCAGTTTTGCCCATTGTCAGTTGCATGTGGATGATCTCTGAAGCATTGTGCTGTGCCACTAACCTGGAAGTGTGGGCATCCTTGATGAATATGGATACTCCCCCGCCTTTTGTATTTCGGTCTGGGTTTTGTGGCTGAAATGTATGGTATGAGTTGTAGCCTGGTAGTGCTGGGGTGCTCTCTGGAGCCTTAAACCAGGTTTCTGTTACTGCACATATATCAATTTTCTCCATACTGAGGAGTACCTCGAGTGCATGCATTTTGAGGTTTAGACTTCTGGCACTGAGCAGTATTACCCTCAGTTTTTTGTTACTTGTGCTATTTATGGCGGTGGGTTTGTCCTTTGAGCCTTGCCTAAAAAAGGCACTATGGGGGTGGCAAGAGCCTTGGCCAGTATTTGAAAGCCTAAGGGTGATAGGTGCAAGCCGTCTCTAGCAAAGCAGCGTGGCTTGTCGAGCATGTCATCCCAGGCTGACAGACACTGGATCCCCTTTGAATGACACCAGCAGCTTAGCCAATTGTTGAAATTGATATTTTTTTCTCTATACCGTGGTATCACTCTTGGTGAGGGCAGGATGCTACTCAGGTTCAGGGTCATACCAGCCTGGGCTACGTGATCAGAGAGTGCTTCCATGTCTCTTTTCATGTAGTCCAGGGAGGTATGGCTCAGGTCATTCACACGAACATGGACAATGACAGAGTCATATTTGTACTTGTTCTGGAGTGACCTGAGTGCTTGTGTTATGTGGCGGATCCTGGCACCCGACAGGTAACTAACAGTAACTTTCTCCTTGTTCAGCCTAGTGAGTGAGACTTCAGTGTGTCTGACTATAGAGTCACCTATTACTAGTGTGTTGGGTATGTTATTTTGCCTTAAGGGCTGTGATTGTGTGGCACACTGGTTTTGTGAAGTATGTGTTTTATGGTTTGTGTTGGGGGGTGGGGGGTGCTTGGATGTCTGCTTTGGAGGTCTCTGTTGCTTTTGCAGATTTTTATTTAGAGCCTCCGAGTATACTTATGTGTATTTATGTGTGTTTTTACCAGTGCTGGTTTCATAGGTCTATGTGAGACTGGTCAAAGTGCCATACAGCACTTTAAAATGCTTTCAGTCTGCGCGGACAATGCAATGCAGGGGGTGTGCGACAGAAAATGTAACACACCCTCTGACACACACCTCTCAACCTCTTAGAGCAAGAAATTTGGATAAAGCCATGAAATAAATGCGGGACAAAGGCCAAAAATAGGGGAACCTTTTAAATACTGCTCTTACAAACTTAAAAAGTTGATAGAATAACAGGTGTTGCATCAGCATGACTTTTCTAAATGGCATGCAAAGAGAAACTCCATAGCCTGTCATTATTTTCAGCTGCCATTAACAAAAGTGGGGCAAAAGCCCAGAAATAGGGACATTTTTTTTAAATATTGCCCATACAAACTTAGAAAGTTGATAGAATGACAGGTTTTGCATTACCACGGATTGTCATATAGAGTATGTGGCCTGCAACTGCCATGCTGCTATTTTATATATTGAGATATATCTATTTAAAATGGTTGTATTAAAGTTTATTTTTTCCTTTGTATGTAAAGTTTAAGCATAGCTGAGTGAGTTTGCGTGCTGCTGCGCTTTGCTCAGCAGTGCTTTAATGTCTTGTAAGAATGATATACAAATGTATAGCTGAAATCTTCAATGCTGTTAGCTCAGTGGTTAGAGTTCTGGCTTTATGTGCAGTAGTTCAGGGTTCAAATACCAAGACAGGCCATTCAGCTTTTACATCAGAAAGCATTTTTATATTAATGTTAATTTTATTTACCAATATACTTGTTATTGACATTTGCACATGTGCCAGACATCTAAAAATAGAAACTGGACGCTTTTAATGTTTGTTGAAACGGTCAAGTTTAAGCATAGCTGAGCAGGTATGAGCAGTGCGGCATGGTGCTCAGCAATGCTTAAAAGAGAATAAGAGGTATATCCAGCAGTTTAGCAGCAGAAACTCACTGGCTGAATGGTTAGGACACCAGCACTTGTACAGTAAGTACAAGGGTCTAATCCTGACCATTCAGCTTTTTACACGTGATAGGGAAATGTTGTAAATGTTTTTTTTTCTTACATTGAAATAAGTTAACTGTGCTAGTCCAGCTTGACCAGAACCCAATGTACAGTGGAGACCCGAGTATAAAGTCCCCAGTTACACATAAGTGACCAATACATTAAAGTTACAGGAACAGATAATGTAGTGAAATGCATATGTTTAGGAGATATAATAAAATAGACGCACCTAAGAATGAAGTAACATTAATGAACAATAAGTTACAATACTGTTGTATATATCTAAGCAGTATTCAGCTCAGCTAAGTGGATTCATGCACTGCTAAGCACTAAGCATTTGCCACTTTAAGCACTGCTCAACTCAGCATAGCAGGTTTGTGCACTATTGAGCTTTGCTCAGCATTTTCAAACATGGTCCAATGATGACAAAGGCCTTATTTAAACCACACAACAGGAATACAGGCAGAACCCATTAGAGTTTGATCCCTGTAAGAGCTATGGCAGGTTCTGGTGAAGGAGCATGCTTTCAAGAGCAGCACTGGGGCAATTTGGAGTCTAGGTTCATGGCTAGGCTCCTTGTAAAGAATCATGACATCAGACTGCTGCTGGGCCAGAACCAGGGCTCAGAATACAAGGCTTAGGCCTGGGACAATCTGGCAGTTGAGCTCACCAATGCCACTGGCATCCCCTGCACTGGTGAGCAGGTCCATCATCATTATGATGACCTGAAATGGAGGGAGGGGGCTCTCTTGCCCAATGGATCTAAGATGCTTGGTATGGGAATGTCCCAGAAGTTTGTGAGTATAGCAACTGGTGATTTATCAAATTATAGTATGAATATCTGATAGACAGGTATGCATAATGGTGTGTTTTTCCCCATAGCTGCAGAAGAGAGGGCTTGTAATGTGGAAGCCCATGGAGGACGACTGGAGAGGCTGCGCTGATAATGTGGTGAGTACAAATATATCTTGCAATACATATATATATATATATATATATATATATATATATATATATATTCCAATAAATAAGAAGGTGCAATTGTTTAACACCATTAGGTATAGTGTGTTCTGAATGTACTGAATAAATAAAGTTTGTCATACCAATATTGATCTACAGGATATGCAATAGTACTTAATGTAGAATCTCAGCTGTAATAAAGTACTGTGTCATGTTACTCAATTTTATTTATTTATTTAAATTTGTTGACTGGGAGTGTCCAACTGGACGTGGGTCCATTTTCAGCGGAGGCCCGGGGAGAAAATCTCCACAGTAAAATAAACAGACAGTAGTTACATTGGATTACATAGCGATTAACAATTTAACATAGAAATTACTTACAACATATTCACAGATGAAGAACATAGTACATCAGTAGACAACTAGAATCTTTATCTGTGAAGTACATAACAGGCATTAACAAATGTAACAATGAGAAGTTCCTGCTGGATAATAAGTACTAGGCTAATGAGCATCTGAGCTTGCTATCATCAAGGTAGTTAGTGGAGGTGAGAGAAAGGTAGTAGTTGAATGGGGTGGATGATATTAGAGTGGGAGTTGCAAGGGCATAGCCAGCATGTTTTTAGGTGCGCTTTTAATAAAGTTTTGAAGTTGGTGCATGATGGTACGGAGGTAATTGTGGGTGGGAGTGAGTTCCATAATTTGGCTATGGCGCAAGAGAATAGTGCTTCACCAGCAGAGTTATTGGCTTTAGTGATCTGCAAGTGATTTTTATTGCTGGATCTTAGTGGTCTGGTGGTGCGATAGGGTTGGAGTAGATTCTGGAGGGATGGGACATTTAGTGGATGGTTTACTAGTTTGTGGGCGAGTAAGAGTTGATACCACTGAAGGAAGTGAGGGAGTTCAAGCCAGCCCAGTTCAGCAAGTGAGAGACAGTGGTGACTATGGTAGGATGCCCCTGTGGCGAATTTGGCAATTTTGTTGTAGCGGGTCTCTAGCTTGTTTAGATCACATTGCCTTAGGTTGGTATATACTGGAGAGGCATAAAGTAGGGTGGAGATAAGGTGGGAATTTGCTATTGAAATCTTTGCTGCTTTTGTGAGAAATTGTTTATTTCTGTATAATGCTCCTAGTTTTTTGTGGACTTTTTTATGGTCATGGATATGTGAATGTCAAATTTTAGTTTATTGTCTATTTCCACTCCTAGCAATTTGGTGTGTTCAGTTGGGTATATAGTGGTGTTGTCTTTTGCTGTGATGTTAAAGTGAGAGTTGTTTTGAGTATGTTTGGTGGGTTGAAAGATGAGTAGTTTAGTTTTGTTTGGGTTGAGTATTAATTGGGCATCGGATAACCATGTTTCAACAGTGGAAAAGGCTTCCTGTGTGACTTTTTGCAGTTTGGGTAGGGACTGGGCTGAGCAGATGATGGTTGAGTCATCTGCGTACTGGATGAGTGCGCCATGTTTGGTGGCAGAGGCTAGATTATTGGTGTAAACAGAGAAAAGTAGGGGTCCAAGGATGGATCCTTGGGGAACCCCTATGGAGACAGGTAGTTGGGGAGATATGTCATTCTGCCATACAACGGAGTGTTGGCAGTCAGACAGGTAACTCTGAAACCAGTTGGTGACTGATTGTGAGAAGGATAGGTTATTGAGGACAGAGATAAGTTTTTTGTGTGGGACCATGTCAAATGCTTTAGATAGGTCTAGGACAGTAGCAGAGGAGAGATAGCCATTGTTTTTATGCTGAAGGATAGTATTAGTAAAGGAGATTAAGGCAGTGGTGGTGCTATGGTTTGGTCGGAAACCATGTTGAGTACTGGAAAGGAGATTGTTAGTAAGGAGGTAGTGTGAGACCTGAGAGTGTATGAGAGTGTATGCATCTCTCTAGTATTTTGGAGAGTGGAGAGAGAATAGCTATGGGGCGGTAATTGGTTAGTTCTGCAGAGGGTCCACCTTTGTGGAGGGGAATTATATGTGAGACTTTCCACAATGTGGGAACGTAACTTTCTGACAGAGATCGGTTAATCAAGATGGATACTGGGTAGGCCAGAGCATCAGCTGCGATTTGTAGGCATTCACTTGGGAGGTTGTCTGCTGCTAATTTGGTGGGTTTAAGTTTAGTTAAGAGTTTTTTTATGTTGGAGGTAGGTACAGGAGAAAAAGAGAAGGCAGTGGGGACATTACTAGTTGAAGGTGTGGGTTGGAGGGGAGGGGGGTTGTATTTAGCTAGTGAAAGTATGGTTTGGGTGAAGTGTGTGTTGAATGAGGTAGCAATATTTTCTGAGGAGTGAGGGATGTTAGGAGGAGGGGTACTGACTTTACCTGGGTGGAGGATGGAGTTTATGGAGGACCAGAATTGTTTGGGGCTGTGTTGTGAGGAGTCTAGGGCAGACTGGTAGTATTGGAATTTGTCCTATTTTATTGGCTTTTTGACTCTATTGCGTAGTTCTAGGAATGTTTGTCTAGCTGCGGGGGGTTTGGTTTTGCGCCAGTGCTCCCAGGCTTTATCCCTGTTTTTCATTTCTGACTTAGTGGTTTTCTGTAGCCTTGGGAAGGGTTGTGCTTTGGTTCTGGAAAATCTTATGGGGGCATGGTAATTAAGGATGTTCAGGAAGGTAGTATTAAAAAATTCAACTGCGTCATCTAGACTGAGGTACTTTAGAGCATGCCAGTTACATTCTTTGAGGGATGAGATGAATGTGAGCGAGTAAAAGTTTATTTTTTTACGTATTTGACGATAGATGACAGGTTTAGCTTGGTACAGGTATTTCTTGAGTAGGAATGTTGGGGAGTGATCACTGAGGCTATCTGATAAGCAGCCTGTTATATATGACTGGGGGTTCTTACTGACTAGTATCCAATCCAGGGTAGTGTGCTTGCTGGAGTTTTTATTTATCCTTGTTGGTGACTGGACTAGTTGGGTGAAGCCATGAAGGTCTACATGATGGGTTGGATTGTTGCCAGAACAGGATTGCCAGTCAATATTGAAATCACCTAAGATGATAGTTTCTTGGGGGAGATGGTGGGAAGACCAGCTGAGGAGGTTTTCTAGTGGAGGGATGTTTTGGCCAGGTGGGAAGTAGCATCCAATTATGCTGATGGTTTTGTTTTGGTTAATTTTGAGGTTGGTATATATTATTTCTTCATTGCCTATTTGTGGAGCTGATGATTTTAAGATCTGGATGTTTAGATTCTGTTTAAATATTATAGCTACACCACCTCCTTTTTTGTTTAGCCGGTCTACTCTTGGTATACTGTAACCTGTAGGGAGTATTTGCTCACTGGTAATGTCAGGTTTTAGCCAGGTTTCTCAAATAAAGATTTATACAGCAAACTGTTGTGCTTCATCTGGTATGTTGCTGAAGAAATAGAATTTGTACAGGTGCTTCACAGCACATATGACTTTGACCATGCATTAACTGAGGTCGTTCTGATAACCAGCTGTTATGCAAAACTGTAGATTGTGGAGCTGTAAAACAAGATATAAATGTTGTGGAGCTGTAAAACAAGATATAAATGAAATATGAAATATGCCCTGCACTCAGATCTGAACCTTGAATAGTAATGTGTAATGTATTATAGTGTGTCCCCTGCAGCATTGCCTTGTGTTAACCATTGCATTTCAGATCTATGTAGTCCTGAATGTGGGTATGCTGATGCAGGCAAGTATGAGAGTGTAATAGGCGGAGATTGCAAATATATGATGTCCAAATGTATATGGGTCCCGACCCATATATATTTGGACATCATATATTTGTAGTCTCCACCTATTACACTCTCATACTTGCCTGCTGCCCAGCACCCTGCTATTGTCTGTACAGATCACACATATTCACATCTACTAGTGGTTAAATGTGTACACCTGCTTTCAAAGGATTAATACACAGTACACTAACTATGTGGCATGAAACTCAGGCATGTATGTTCAACTGTCACTACAGTCTTTGGTGAGATTACACTTAGATTACAAGGTCAGACTGTCTAACCAAGTGGGTATTAGGCAGAAATCAGTCAAGCAACAGACCACAGTTCCCCATTAGCACAGTGTGATGATAAATAGCTATGTCACTCATTTTTGCACACAAGAACCATGGTTGGAATCCAAGGAGTGGTACTAAGATGTGTGAATATTCACACTCAAGTAATCTTGAATATTTGTAGAAATAGTCAGTTAGTGTTAACATACATGTTCTCCACAGGTCTTACAGGTAAAGAAATGTTTGTGGTAGCTGTATGAAGGGTATACTAATAAACTGTGTACAAATGTTCCAGTGTCCAACCCCATGCCTGCAAATGACAGCAGGATAGGTACATACACCATGCACTCTTCTTGATATATGTCTCCCAAGTGTCATGCTTTCATGGCTACTGACCACTGCTGCCAATAACCTTGGACACAGATATAAATCCAGGTGAAGTATGCCAATAGCACACTCACACATCAGTGCAGGGTACAGCTTCTTCGTCATATATGTAACCCTGACATGTATGAGTCCCCTGTAGTCATCTACCTAGAGTTGTCACAGTTTGCCCTATACCATTCCAGGTTGACAGTTTAACAGTTATGCATGTGCTACAGAAGCTATGAGCCATAGGTATATGTAAAGTGAGGGCAGACCTGTAGAGTATTTGGCAGCACTTTTGTGAAAAATAGAAGCCTATACAGTTGTTAACTCATTATATCTGAGTGACACCTCCAACTCCTACTGATGCCTCTAGGAGTCAAATACTGCTTGTTCATATTTGCATCAATAATTCCAAAATCATGCTAAGTACAAGGTTTTAAAATATTTCATCTTAAAGCTTACACAATGGCAAAGTCAATTGCATTAATATTTGATCTCTATCTAGTGCAGTCAAACAGACATTAACTGTTGTTTTTATGATATTAATTTATATAGATATAGAAACCAACTACTCTCTCTGCAGATCTTCTCCCAGCTGAATATCTACAGATAGCAGCAGATGCCATTGAATTCCTGATCTCAACACTTATCAATAGAACCACAGCAGAATCAAAAATTCCATCACTATGGAAAATATCCCATGTCATACCCCTCCACAAAGGTGGCCTATCTACAGAACTATCAAACTATAGGCCCATAGCAATACTGTCACCACTGGCTAAAATCATGGAGAAATGCATACATAAACAACTTCTTTACTATCTTATCCACAACAATTTACTAACCAACTCGCAACATGGCTTTAGACCCCACCATAGCACTATCACTGCTCTTCTCTCTTTTACCGATACTATCAATCACAACAGAAATGACAGAAAAATATCTTCAGCACTGTTTCTTGACCTATCAAAGGCCTTTGACATGGTGAACCACCAGCTACTCTATCATACTCTAGATAATCTTCAGCTTGATAAACAAGCTCTGGACTGGTTTCTAGGCTATCTCTCTGATAGGAAACAAGCCGTCCTCTGGCAATCAAAGCTCTCTAACCTCTTACCAAATACCATAGGTGTACCCCAAGGATCAATACTGGGGCCTCTTCTTTTTACTATCTTTACAAATGACCTGTATAAAACCATCCCTGAAGCCACCTGCATTCAATATGCAGATGACTCCACAATAGTCTGTTCTGACACATCTCCTGTTAACCTATTATCCAAAACTCAATCTTGCTTTATATCAGTTGAAAATTGGCTGTTAGAACGTAAACTGATCCTGAATCTGAACAAAACAAAATTACTATTATTCCATCCCACGCAAAAGACCACACCTCTATCCTTTTCTATCTACTCCAAAAACGGGACAATCATCTCCCCAGACCCCTATACCAAACTATTAGGAGTCTCCATAGATAACAAACTCAAATTTGATATTCATATCAACCAGACCATTAAAACCATTAATAAAAAACTCGGATCACTATACCGGATCAAATCCTTTCTAACTCCTATAGCAAAAGTTAGCCTGGCCCGCTCACATCTTCTCTCCACCCTCCTATATGCCTCTCCTATGTTCACTAATCTCAACACATCTGAACTAAATAAGCTAGCACGCTGCTATAATCAGATTGCTAGATTTGCTACAGGAATGCCCTACAGAACCCACCACTGTATTAACCTAAGAAACCTAGATTGGATTGAATACCCTAACCTTCTAAAACAGACCCAACTTATAGAAGCATTTAAAATCCTGAACCAACCTGACAAAACTCCAGCCCTGAATAACTTAATCAAACCCTACAATAATCTCAGTAGTTTGCGTTCCTCCAACAAACTCCTAGTTCATACAATCAAAGCCAACAATGTAGGGGGCGACTCACTCTTTACCAATACCATTGGTAAAATGTGGAATTCCCTCCCTCCTAGCCTCTCTTGTATTTCCTCTTTAACTTCTTTCAAAAAAAAATTACATCACCATCTTAGGTCTAATTGGCTCTGTCAGTGCTCCAATCCTGACTAATCCTTTCTACAATTTGTATAGATCTTCTCCCATATGTATCCCCCTCTTATTTACTTTTCTTCTATCTCCTCTTAGCTAAAGAAGTTAAGTGCTCATTGGGAGAAATAGTACACTGGAATCTGTGTTAATTTGTTTGTATACTCTTTATTGTATAATACTTTTACACTCTAATGTTTGTTTTTTAATATAATTAGCACCTTACTGTATCTCTTCTGTTGTATGAATGAAATTATGTTTTTTGTATTTTTTCTTTGTATGATCTTTATGTATTAATTCCGGTCACTGAGGAGCTTTTCTCCCCGGGCCTCCGCTGAAAATGGACATGTAATCCAGTCAGACTATCCTGGTCAACAAATGTAAAATAAAAATAAAATAAATAAATAAGATATAATTTTCACGTTTCTAAATATCTCAACAGCCAAGTAACACAGACAGAACTGCTTGGCCTCATATGAAAGCTCTCAGCTAGATGACTAAAATGTGGCTGACAGCGTGTGTGCAACTTGAGTGGTTGATGAGATATTGTAAGTTATTTACAAAATATTACAAATCTAATAGTTGCTGCATTAACTGTGACTTATGAAATTTAGTTTAAGACCTAGAACCTAAAGAATACTACCACTATAGTTTAGTTTGTGCTGAAGGGTTTGCCATTTGTACAAAAATGAGTTAATGGACTTTTTTTCTCACCCTCCCCACCCCTTACCTGCATCAATAATTATTATTAATATACTACGGGTATGTTGTCATCAAAACCTAATGTTGGGACTTGTGTTCTATTATTGTTCATATATTTCATTGGTTATATATTAACATACCTTGTTCAAATACCACATTTAGTGGTCTGTAGCCATAAATGTAACTGAGATGCTGTCACAATGCTGACTGCTATTCCATTTATGCATGTGTTTCCTATGTAATTGTTTCAATTCTATTGTTCTGGGTTAATTGTTCATGGTTAAATAATACAATTTGAAAAACCTCAACATCATAGTACATTTGGGAAGGTAGATCCCAGTGGATCTGCCTGCCCAGCCTCATCTGGCCATGGCACCAGGTCCCAGCATGTCTGAGACCCAACCTGGAACCTCTTCTCCTTTGCTGGTCCAGCACCACCCTCAGGTGAAACTGCCTCAGGAGACGGGCTCATCCCCCCTAGGTGGGGTGCAGAGAGGAACCAGTCACCTGCAAACAGTTCTGAGGTATGGTGCACTGGGTCCTCCAGACACAGTTGGATGTACACCTGAGCCAGATCAAGGGCAGAATGGTGCACCTCGAGGGGCACCCTGCCCCTGTTCTCCAGCCCACAGCACAGCCACCTTTGGGGTCATGAAGGGGCAGTGGTTACTGCCCATGGGTGGGGACCTCAGTTCCACTGTTTCCATCTGGAGGGCACATGGGCCCTACCACCCTCCCTGTCCAAGGTGTTTAACCCCTCATGTATCATACACCACCCCTGTCTGTTGTCTTGTATGTTCTGCAAAAGCAACCTTTCCTACCCAACTTACCTCCCCAAATGTACCTACAACCTTTCCCCAACATCCCAGTCTCACCTTAAAAGAAAAGGGGGGGGGGCATCTGTCCGCCAAAAAAAAAAAAACATGTCCCATACATAGCTCTCCATTTTGCCCCCACGCACACTGACGTCAATTACACTTGAATTACTCAACCAATGTATGTCGTCCACACCCATCCCTGTGTGGTCTGAGCCTCTAAATTCCAAATTGTCCACATCATTCACAGCTGTTGCTGCAGAAGAAATGGAGAGCTATGGTCCTTTCCTACACCTGTCCGGCACATCCCTAGCTGCCTTTCATAATGTTTTCCCCCTGCTTGCAACCATTTCACCACTTTCCTACCACCCCTTTTTTCTTTTCCTTTTTGGAAATAGCATGGGTGTAAGCAGTACTAAGCAGCGCTAAGCAAAGCTAAGCATCTTTTGGCATAGTGGTGCTTTGTGCAAAACCATGCAAACCCACTTAAAACTGCTTTAATTATTCTGTCTCAATCAGCCCCTGTTCTGCCCAGCAACACTGGCAGGTCCTGAACGTAAGACCCAGTGCACTATAGCCACAGCAACGTACCACTACATCAAATGAGCTATGGGAATTTGTAATGCTTTTCCAAACATACCATGCATTACAGTCATTTAACACTAGGGAAAAAAGATATCAGTACCAAGTCTCAAACCCAGGACCCTGTGCACTACTGTCAGAGCAACATATCAGTATGCCAAATGAGCTGGTGGAATGCGTAATGCTTTTTCAAACATATCATGCATTACAGTCATTTAGCATTAGGGAAAAAAGACAAAGCTGAATAGTCATGAACACAGGACCACTACACTGCTACACCAAATCAGCTCTGGGAAATGATTGATGCACATACCTCTAAACCTCTTAGTGCAAGAAATCTGGATCAAGATTGACAAAATGGGGGGCAAAGGCCCAACAATAGGCACATACTTTACATAGTGCAGTTACACATATAAGAATGTTGCTAGAGTAACATGGTTCATTTGAACTTACATTATCTGAAGGATTTGAAGTCTGTAACTCAAAGCTCTGTCATTATTTAGTGACATCAGACCTCAGATTATCCCAGTTATTTGCCAGAAAACAAGAAATATTCTGAGGAACTGACCAAAAATATGAGCATAAAATCCAGACAGTCTGTGAAAATATATACAGTTTTTGGTATGCTGATGCATTTGTAAATTTATCAGGCAGTACAAGGATATACCTTTAGGATGAAAAACATCACTGCCAAACTATGAACACAGAACCATTTGAACTGCAGTCAGGGCAACATACCATTAGGCCAACTAATTTGTAACTGAGTTTTATGAACAGATATTGATAGCCAGTCACACAGTACTCCAACATATAGTGGCCAAAATCACAGTGTACCCGAACCTCTGACATAGACAGATCAAGTACACAGACAAATAAATGCTGCAAAGTGTCACATGTGACTGTACAGATTTCCAAAGAATGTCCAGGGTTATGGCTCATATGTATGGCCTGTTCCTCATAACATTTGTGGTATTCTGCTGAATCACTGGGATGATATCAGGATGGAAGTCACTAATAACAGTACAAATGTGAGTTTCAGACTTCAAATCCCTCAGAAAATGTTATGACACCAATATTTAAACTCTCTCCCTATTTCTGACCCTTTGTCCACACATTTTGTTATGCTTTGTCCACATTTCTTGTGCTAAGAGGTTGAGAGGTATGCAGACATAGCTTGCACAACTGTGGACACAATACATCGATCCAAACAGCGGACAGTATTTCCACCTACCCTCTGTGATGTTGTATCTCCCACACCTCTATAATGTCCTCCTCATAGGCCAGGAAAAGGGGCAAGTCTACATTATGGCCTTAATTATAGCACTGTGTTGCCATGACATTGGCTAATGGGAAGGCAACCCAGCTGTTCTGGATGTAATTAGCAAATGAAAGCAACAGACTGGTGCACAGGCCATCACCTGTTCATGACTACTACCTATGCTAAACAGGTCTGATACTTTCGTCAGGAAGAGAGACTGCAAGTTTTCACAACACCTTTTGTGGATTTATTCTGGAAAAGGAGCACAGCACTATATCAGCTATGTCAAACAATTAGGTATGCAATGGAATGCAGATGGGGGGGGTGCAGTCATGGGAAATAGGAATTTAAACAGTAGCTTTCAACAACACTTCCTGGACTGTCATGTTGCTGTTAGTCTGCTGTCCATCACCTACAGCTATCCCTAACGGCTATGTCTGCAATATACCTCTGAACTGTACAGATTTTTGCAGAATGTCCTGATTTTTGCCTCACAGTTTTGGTCTGTTTTGCATAGAATTGTGGTTTTCTGGCTAATTAGTGGCAAATCATGAAGGACTGAAGTTAGAAAATAATGACAGTTCAGTTCCAGTCTTCATACTCTACAGAAAAGTCATGCTAATGCAAAACCTGTTATTCCAACAACTTTCTAAGTTTGTAAGAGCAATATTTATAAGCTGTCCCTAGTTTTGGGCCTTTGCCACACTTGTATTTAAGGCTTTGTCCAGATTTTTTACTCCAGTAGGTTGGGAGGTATGGCCAGCAGTGACATAGATCACAGCTCTGGCTGCCGAGTCACCCCAGCAAGGGTCAACTCTCATAGGACTACTACTGGCTGTCTGTTGTACAATACTGACTGTGACACTGCCAGCCCAGCTAACTGTGATGTTGTAAATAATTATATAATTTGTATATATTTATATCATACATATGCATGTCTTACAAGTGTAAGAGACCTATATATGTTACATGGATATTAAACAACTGGTGGAAAAGTGTGTGGGTTGAACTGTATGTTATGTACTGAGCTCATACCTTACAATCGTTCATAATTTTGCAGACTGACCATGTTTGCCTTATATTTTTACTCACATACTCCTACATTTGTGTTTTGTCTGGCAAATCCATGGCAAATGATTAAAGTGAGAAGTCATAAACTAATAGCACACATGTGAATGTTAGATCTCATAACCTTCAGATAACTCATGCGAATCCAAAACCTAGTATTCTATTAACTGTCTAAGTGTGTAACAGCAATATTTATAAAGTGCCCCAATGTGTTGGCCTTTTTCCCCCCTTTATTTGTGCCTTTGTCCAGATGTCTTGCTCTAACAGGTTACTGGCATAGAACAAACATGTATATTATTACCTGTGCAAATGAATGTAGAAGCTGGAAGCCTCGAACATACAGACATAAGTTGCAAAACATCAAGTAAATAAGCTGAACTTGTTTTATGAATGTGTTAGCTGAGTTTCAGTGCAGCAAGCAGACATAAATGTCTACAGCTAGAGTTTTTTTTATTGCCTTGAAACATAAATAATTACTAGGTTGAAAATGTTGACATGCTTAACTGTGTTACGACTTCCAGTTCTACACAAACATCAGACAGATATTCACTTCTGATGCAGAGATGCTAAAATGTATGTTAGTTGCTGTTAGCCTGACAAGTGAAGGCAGTTGACAAACACTGATATAATTTGAGCTAAGCCAGCATGAATGTGGATTATTACTTCCAGATCTGTCTCGGATAAAGACGTATGTGTCTGTGTATCTGACATTATCCACTGATATGCATTTGCCTTGCTAATAGTAAGGAACTAGGAACATATAAATCCATTTACATATAGATGGGAATATAGTATATCTGTCTGATGTTTGTGTGGTCTGCAGTGCTCTGAGTATCAGTCTTCTCTGCATTTCATGTTGATTTGAAGCTCTGGATTTAAAGTTTGAGCACTTCCATTTTGTATCTCATTCTAGTATTACATTTGTTTAGTTTTAAGATACTGTTCTGTTGGAGTTTTAAGAGTTATTGGCTAGGGTCACTTAAAAAAAGGTTACCAAGAATCCATTTGCAAACTGTGAATAGCATCATTTAAGTAGGTGGCGGAGCTGACAGACAGCATTGCTTTTCTTGTTAGAAATAACTGTAGTTAGCTGAAGTTTTGTATTGCTCTGAGTATCAGTCATCTCTGCATGTAATGTTGATTTGAAGACCTTTACTTAAGGTTTGATCACTGCTATTTTGTATCTTATTCTACTATTACATTTGTTTTTTTTTTTTACGTTTTTCGGTTCTGTTGGAGTTATAAGTGTTTCCCCTCACACTTGCCATGTTCTTCTTGTGTTCTTAAATTTGATTGCTTGTGAGTTGCCCACCCCTACTGTACATCTCATTTTGGACACTCCTCCCAGTCCCATCCCATCAGCTTATTCTGCCGAGTAGGGAGAGGTCATTTGGGAAGGCCCCCCCCCACCTTGATTTCCCAAACTTAAAATATCATGTTTTATCCCTTTCCACTTAACCTAAATAAAAACTGATTTTACTGTATTTGTGTTTCTTCATGCTTTATTACTTTATTTTGCTTTTGCTGCCTGTTCTTACAAGTACTCAATTGCACTTCTGCTGCACATATTACTGCTTGTTAGCCACCTGATTAAAATGTAATTCCAATTCTAAACCTTTTGGTTTAAGCACTTGGGCTTCAGGCTAGTTGTTTTACATTAAGATGGCTTGTGGTCTGCACTCTTGTGGCAGGATGCTTGCATACTTGTAAGTTGGGCTTTGCTGGTTGAAGGCCTTTACTGTCTGTTATTCTAAAAGTGTCTTACATCTGGTTGAAGCACTTGGGCATCAGGCCAATCATTTTACATGAATGAGGTTTGTGGTCTACACTCTTGTGGGAGGAGAAGTAAGATTCTGCCCTTCTGAACTGCAAATTGCTAGTTAAAGGAATACTGTGCCTGCTTATTTCACCTGTTCCTTAATGAAATTGGTGCACCTTGTTTGCTGTAGCATGCACTACACGCAGACCTGCTAAATCTTGCTTTGTCTGTAGAACTTGAGCAGTAATCTAGGCCATCTTTTTTGGAGAGGCTTACCCTGCACCCTTGTGGCAGGAGTGTGCAGTTGGAACTTGTCTGACTGAAGACTGCTGGAACAGGGCTCAGTTTTGAGCTTTCTTGTTGGTTAACTGCTGCATTTGTTTAAATCAGTTTGCTCTTGTTTACTACTAAACTGTGATAGTTTTGTGTGCATCTGTTCTCCTGTGTTGCATTGACCTACATAGACTTCAAATATCTTTAGCATTGTCTGGTTGCCTGTTTTACTGTGTTCAGATCTATTTGTGTGATTCCTGTGTTTGCTGCTATGCCATCTTGTGTTGGCCAGGGCATGCCTGCACTTACTGGGAGTAAGTGAACTGGCTGGAACTTGTCTGGCATAGGGTGTTGAGCTACGAACTCAGGGACAAGGGTTGGAATGCCAGTTCCAGTGTTTCTAGTTTACCTTTGTTTTTGTGCTATTCAAACCCAACATTTGTGTGGGTTTGTGCTTGTTTGTCCATTGCACACTGCCACTGTGCTGCATTAATTCTTTGCGAGGTATCTCAGCTGCAATGTTTGTCCCTTACCAGCACTCCTGTGTGAGTGAGGGCCACATCTGCAGCTACTGTACTGACTTTATCATAGGTTCATAGGTAGGTACTAGGCTACGTAAGCCTAGCCAACAAGGCTCCCTGGCTTACACCACCCAAGAAAGTTATTTTCCCGTGCCACTGTCGAGCAGAGACACAGAAGTGATCCCCAGGGTGTATTTCCCATCCACTAATCAAGATTTTTCTTGGAGTGCTAATGAAGAACTTTGTTTGACATACATGGGTAGCCTGTTCCAGAGTATGGGAAGTCTCTGGGGCAGGAATCTATCCCTGCAGCATATCCTGTTTAATGTGGTGACAAGGTTTAGGTCCCTAGAGTGTGTAGGGATTGGGATTTCTTTAGGTGTAGAATGTCCAACTGCTCTGGGTTTGACATAGTTTTATATGTTAGGCACAGATCACCTCAGAGTAGGCGATATGCTACGGAGTAAAGCTGGAGTTTTTTGAGGTGGTCAGTGTAGGGCATTTGCTGACCAGTAATCCTCTTTGTGAGGTAGTTCTGTGGCCTTTCCATCACTGCAGATGTCTTGTGAGGTACATTCCAAAAGGGGCGTTGTACTTTATAATGGGTCTAATGAGTGTCGAGTAGAGGGGAACAATAACCTCTTTTTTCCTGGATGAGAAGAGGTGTGCCATGTAGAAGGACTTCCTGACTACTGTGGCGATGTGACTATCAAAGGAGAGACTACTGTCCACCTGGGTCCCAAGGTCTCTTATCACGCATTTGATATTAAATAGCTTGCTGCCTATGTGGTAGTTCATGGGTACAGAGTTTTTACCAAAGGGGATGACACTGCACTTTTTGGCATTGAGCTTGAGGCCATGGCTCTGACACCAGGCATCTGTCTCAGCGAAGCCCTTCTGTAGGATGTCCACATCATTTGGGGACTTGACTACGGCTCCTAGTTTGCAGTCATCTGCAAACTTCATTACCCAGAGGCCTTCTGTGTTGGCCTGTACTTCAGAGAAGTAGATACCAAACAGGAGAGGTTCCACAATGGAACCCTGTGGTACTCCACTTGTCACTGCTTTGAGGTCAGATTTGGAGTCTGCAACTTTTACATTGTGGGCTCTGTCAATGAGCCAGTTGGCTACACATTTTGTACGTAGGGATTTATTGAGTGAGTTTAGCTATAATTCCAGAATGGGGGGTGGTGTCGAAAGCCTTGGCAAGGGCAAGGTCAAGATAGGTTGTGTGAACCACCTTACCCTCATTTACGGCTTTGGTGACTGCCTCAAAGAAGTCAATCAGGTTCAGGAGGCATGATCTGCCTTTCACAAACCCAAACTGGGTGGGATCCAGAGTTTGGAGGTTACCAATGTCTTTGTTTATGAGTTCCATGATGATACATTCCATGGCCTTGCAGACCAGGCTTGTCAGGCTAATAAGCTGATAGTTCTGGGATCAGTGGTGGCTCCCTCTTTGTGGAGTGGGATAACTGTTGCTGTGCACCATTCAGTGGGCATAAAGCCTGATGCAAGGCTATTATTGAACATGGTCCTTAAGTGGGGAGCCAGTTCGTTTTGAAGTTCGTGTAAAACGCAGCCTGGGATGTTGTCCAGTCCCATGGATGCTGTGTTTTTGGCTCTAGAGAGTGCAGCTTTTACCTGCGTAGTTGTGATTACATGGACTCTGCATTCTTCCTGTATAGATATGGGCCCTTTGGGGGTGAGAGGGGGGGTAAAGTTAGCACTGAACTTATCTGCCAGGATGTTGGCAATATAAGTTGGTTCTGTAATTTTCTTGCCTTTGTGCTGTAACTCAGAGCAGATCTGGGTGTTGCCATTGAGATTCTTGACATAGCTATAGAATGGTTTGTGGTTGTCCTTGGAATTAGTGGCAATTTTGTTTTCATAGCTAGGTTTGGAGGATTTATAAGGGATCTCAGATTTTTACTGAGGCTGACCAGGTTGCTCCTCCACTCATGGGATTTTACTCTTTTGCAACAGTTTCTTCCTTCTGTTGTACAGTTTGTTTATGGCAGGGAACCACCAGATTGGCTTCCTTTTTTTGGACAATAGTGTATTAGTTCTGTTTGGGATAGCACGATCCATGCACTCGTGTAAGTGCTTATAGAGTGCATTTGTGTAGGATTCAGCAGTTGTAACTGTATTGTCCATCTGCATGGGTGTCATGAAGTTCACCACTTCTGTCTTAAGAAGCATGAAGTTGGCTTTGGAGAAATTTTTTACTGTGGTTTCCTTAATGGGGGATGGGGGCGGGATGTGGATATCAAGGGTGATTAGCTTATGGTCGGATCGGACCAACGAGAAGTTGACTTCAGGTGTGGAACACTGGTCACTCATGTTGGTAATGAGTAGGTCTAGGATATCATTGCCCCTGGTGGGGGTGTGGATAAGTTGATCCAGGGCATTGGAGTTTATGAATTCCAGAAAGCGTTGAGCTAAGGAGTTGGTACGTGAGTAGTTTTCCCAGTTAATGGTGGGGTAGTTGAAGTCACTCATTGTTAGGGTGTTTGGTTGAACCCTAATATCTTCCAGTACCTCAAGAAAAGAGGAGTGGGAATCCTGGGGCATGGTGGGGGATCTGTAGCAAGCTACAATTTGGATTGCAATTTTGCCCAGAGTTAGTTGCACTTGGATAACCACGAATGCATTATGCTGAGCAACTAGCCTGCAGGTGTGGATATCCTTAATGAATATGGACGCTTTGGTGTTTCGGTCCAGGTTACATGGCGGAAAAGTGTGGTATGAGTTATAGCCTGGTAGTGCAGGGATGCTCTCTGGAGCCTTGAACCAGGTCTCAGTCACTGCACAGATATCGATGTTCTCCATTTTAAGGAGTGCCTCGAGTGAGTGCATTTTGAGATTTAGACTTCTAGCATTGAGTAGCATTACCCTCAGTTTTTGCTTGCCTGTTCCTGTTATGGTGGAGAATTTGTTATTCGAACCTTGCCTAAAAAAGGCACTATAGGGGCAGCAAGAGCCTTAGCCAGTATCCAGAATCCCAGGGGTGACAGGTGCAGGCCATCTGTGGCAAAGCATCATGGTCTGTCGACCATGTCATTCCAAGCAGGCAGATACTGGATCCCCTTAGAATGACACCAGAAGCTTAGCCAATTGTTGAAGTCAATCATTTTGTTCTTGTACTGCGGTATCATTCTGGGTGATTGCAGAATACTACTCAAGGCTAGGGTCATACCTGCCTGGGCTACAAGATCAGAGAGCTCTTCCATGTCTCTTTTCATGTAGTCCAGGGAGGTACATCTCAGGTCATTCACACCAACATGGACAATGACAGAGTCATATTTCTACTTGTTGTGGAGTGACCTGAGTGCGTGGGTTATGTGGCGGTTCCTGGCACCCGACAGGCAGCTGACAGTAACCTTCTCCTTGTTTAGCCTGGTGAGTGGGACATCAGTGTGCCTGACTATAGAGTCACCTATGACTAGTGTGTTGGGTACGTTGTTTTGCCTTATTGGCTGTGGTTGAGTGCCACACTGAGTTTGTGGGCTATGTGTCATCTGGGTTGTGTTGGGGGATGGAGGTTGCTTGCGTTTCTGCTTTGGAGGTCTGTGTTGCTTAGACAGATTATTATCGAGAGCCTCTGCGAATGTTTTTGTGTTACTATGTGTGGATTTTGGTGGTGTAGATTTAGTGAGACTATGTGATGAGTGTGGTGTGGTGCAAATGTTTACCTTCTCCTCATGACTGTCAAGTTCAGTCTTAGTTGGAGAGAGCTTTACCTCCAGCTTGGCTACATAAGTGGATCTCTCATAGGTTGTAGTGTTGGGTGGTAGGAGGAGAGGGTTGTCTGTAAATGAGGCAATTTCTACATTGCCTCAAGATGCCCAGATTCATCAGATAGACAGCAGAGAACACTGGGAGCTGACCCTTGGACATGCCTGAATAAAAAACAACTTTCCTCTAGATAAGTGAAACAAGTGAGTACAAGAGCTGTTTTTCTCTAAGCAAGTGAGAAAAGTAAGTACAAAAACTGTTTTCCTCTAGGTAATAAGGAAAATTGAGTACTATAGTAATTAGTAGTTTATTTAGTGCTTACAAGTGATGAGCGTGAATAAGCAAATTTAAGTGCTAAAGCTAAGAATCTGTATTCTGCACTAGACGAGTTACAGGACAGAAACAAGTGCAAATGCAGGCTTTCAAATCAGAAAGTTAGGAGAGACGAAAGAGAATGCCCAAACGGCCAATAACTACAATTTCTGGGCCAGAACCACTCCCTATGTGGTAGACAGGTTACCCAGTGCTTACCACTCCCACTGATAAGCTAGAAGGCTTCCCTCCAACACAGAAAGACTTGGGGGGGGGGCTCAGAAGCTTACATACAATCCTGGATACAGCAAATCTGTATCTGGAACACTAGTTACAGGAAAGATAGGAAACAGGCTTACGTTTTTTTTTTTTTTTTTTTTTTTACAGAAAAGTAGCAAAAACAGTAGTAAAAATAATTCACATGCAGTTCAAGCTAGCACACTTGAGTATGTATCAATATTAGACCAAACACAGTTTAAAAAATGCAATTAAATTAAAAAGGACTAAAAGCAAGTGCAGAAAGAGTTTATTAGGTAGAATGTGGTAAAGAGATGGGACTGGGGGAGTGTCCCAGATCAAATCTACAGTGGGATGGGCAACTGCAAAAGCCACCAAATTCAAACTACAAACCAAAAATAGGGAGGGTGGGTTGGACAACACAGTTTTAACAGAGATCTAAGCAACAACTAACAGTACAAACTCTAAAACCAAAAAAATATACTCAGCTCTGTATATTTGCAGATAGTCTGGAAGGCAGTCTCTCAGAACACAGGTTCCAGCAATTAAATGCAGGCTGTTACTAACAGGTCAAATTATCCAGCCATACTTACACCTATGTGTACTCTCCTCAGATAGTACCCACTCTATTATCCCTTACCTCTGTTCCACAGATAATGATGACAGTGGACAGACAATCTCCTGTACTTTCTCCTGCTACTGTGGTTGATATGAACATCCTGAGACAGTGCAGCAACTGCACAAAATACACACCTCCACTCCTTCAATACTCCAAAATCACTTGATATACAAAACAGGAACACGATCACTGTACGTTTGAAATAACTCTTTTAATTCTGGTACCCCGGCCTTCGCCTTCTCCTGGAATACAATTTACAAAGTCAAACACCACCCTTTTTATATTGCATCTAATTGAATTATTGGTGCACCATCCCTTTTTCCATAATTTGATTACCTTCATTATTAACACAACCATATAACTTGCATCTGAAAAAACATTTTCTAACTTCACTCACTTTCATTGTTTCTGACTTCATTAAATATCAAATTTATATAAACACTTTTATACGAATATATTTACATTCATGTACATAATCTTTGATATTTTTAAATAAATACTTTTATATAAATGATACTGATGAAACATCACTTTTATAAATATTCTAAAAAATTTTTAAAACGAATATTATTATTATTACATAATGCATTCTACATATGTTTTTATTTTCCACTGGATTCTTTCAATGAACATCTATCATTTCTGAGAGATATGTGGAAAAAAATATATAAGTTTAAACTTCCATGTTCATTCCATTAGGAAACAAGGTTTTGTAATTGAGAATAAACATAGATTCCATTTGTAACAATCTTTCATGGAATACAGCCTCATTTCCAAATACATTGGGCCTGCCCAACACACAAAATACAAATCCCTCCGGAATCCCCCTATGTTCTTCACAAAAATGTTTCCCTACCGGGCTTTCCATTCTTTTATGTTTTATATCACCTAAATGTTCAAGAATCCTAAGCTTTACCTTTCTTGTTGTTTGTCCTATGTACCATTTCTGTTTCACACATCCACATCCTATGATGTATACTACCCCTGTGGAATTGCAGTCGTAGTATTCAAGGGCCCTGTATATGACATCATTGATTTTAGTGCCATCCAAACTTTTGACCCGGCTACAAATCTTGCAATTTCCACATCTGAATGTTCCCTTTCTCATATTCTTTCTAAATGTGCTGTTGTTTCTAAAATTCAATATTTCCTTTAAATTAGAGTATCTACTGTAAGAAAAGATAACTCTCGATGGGAAAAGTTTTCCTATTCTATCATCTTCACTAATAATAGGCCAAAATCTCATCGCTGCCTCCCTTATTGTATCTGAAAATTGTGAGTATCTGGTGACAAAGAACATATTGTCACCAGACCTAGCTTCCCCAAGGTCACAAAAACTGGTATTCTCATTTCTATCATACCAAGACTTGCCCCTGGTTTCTGATGACTTCCCAAGTCCTAACTCACGTTCTACCCTCTCTCTAGCCGATCTAATATTTGCTTCAGAATAGTGTAGCAACTGCCTTATGTACACAGACCACCCTCTATTACTACCACCTAAGAACACAATATCTGAGAGGTGCAATCACATTAAGAACCTAGGCTCCTTGCTGTCTCTTTCAAAAGTCAGTACACAAATGACAGACCCTGATGCTTTGCCAGAGATGGCCTTCATCTGTCTCCCCTGGCCATTTCTGGCAAAGGCTCTGGTCTCCTCCATAATGCCTTTTATAGGCAGTCATCAGCACAATATTAGCAACATGAAAAAGTAATTTAAATGAAATATAAAGGCTATGCTGCTAAATGCTAGGAGTCTTAGCATGAAACTGCACTCATTGCAAGCATTCCTTGCCCTGGAGGGGCTGACATTTGTTCAGTCCCTGAAACCTGGTTCAAAGCTGTGCAGAGCACCCCACCCTTACCAGGTTACTCATCCTACCGTACTTTCAGGTCCCAAATGAAGGGCTACAAAAGCAAAGGAGGTTGAGTTACAATATTTATCAAAGAAATACACACCTCCAGGCTGGTCAAATGGTATTACACACATGACACACACCAAGTTCAGTTAAGTGTCTGCAAAATACATATTCATATCACAGCTAGCTACAGACCCACAACCATGATGCAGGACATCCACTCCACCTATCTGGACTTAGCTAAATCCATCAAGATTCAACCCTCTACTCTGAACCTGTGTGATTTAAACTACCCAAACATGTGCAAGACCTATTCTAACCCAAATATGAACCCCCAGAGATTCCTCGACTTTGTCAATGGCAATGCATTGCCTGTGGTGGTTGACACTCCTATGAGAGGTGAAAATATCTTGTACCTGGTTGTAAACAACATGAGTAGCCGCTGTATCACTCCTACTGTGTCACCCTCCTTGGTAGGATCCGACCATAAAGTGATCACTTTTGAAGCCACCATCTCCCCTGACCCCCCCCCCCCCAGTAAAGGTCAGACAGAAAAACATTTCAAAGCTGAATACAATCTCCTCAGAGCAGGTATAAGCAGTTTTACAGCCACTCTCCCTTCAGCTGGAACTTGAACTAATGTCCAAGCTTAAACCAACAAAATATATGAGCACCTACATAGCTGTATGGACTCAGCAATACTTGATAGGACCAAATCATCTACCTCAAGTAAGAGTAAACCTGTCTGGTGGACAGCAGCAATAAACAAACAGTATAATAGAAGGAAAATATTGTTGTCCAGGGCCGAGAAGGAGCAGGTGACAAGTTGGCAGCAATCACTCCTTTGTATGAACAAGCATATTTGGTCACCGGTGTAATCCTCTAAGGCTAACTTTGAGTCAAAATTGGCCACATCCACCAAGGCCAATCACAAGGCTCTCTTCACATATGCCAGCAATCTCAAAGCCAATGCCCAAATCTGCTCTGAACTGGTGGTCAATAACACCACATACACAAATGCCACTGACATAGCCAACCTGCTGCCAGACAGGTTCAGTGAAACCTTCATCACCCTGTCACTCCCACCCATACACCAGGACATCCCCAGCACCTACCCCACTATCCTCATCACCATGGAGCAGGTACTTAATGTCCTTTCAAATGCAAGCAATTAAGTCACCATGGGACCCAATAACATCCCTACCTGTATCCTACATGAACTCAAGCACGAGCTCACAGCTCCATTACACACCCTATTCAACCACTGCCTAAGCACCAGCTTCATCTCAGCTGAATGGAGGACAGCCACTGACATCCCTCTATGCAAAGGTGGAGCATCCACTGACCCAGGCAATTATAGGTGCATTTGCCTAACTAGCCTGATCTGCAAGGCCATGGAATGTGTTATCTTTGGCAATCTCAAAACACTTGACCCCACACAGTTTGGTTTTGTCAAAGGGAGATCATGCCTGTTAAACTAGATCAAGTTCTTCAAAACACTCATCAAAGCCATGGACGAGGGGAAGATGGTGCACAGTGCCTACCTTGACCTAGCCAAAGCCTTTGACAGTATTCCCCACTTGGCCACAATACATAAACCCTCCCAGCTAGGTTTCAGCCCATATGTTACCAGATGGGTAGCTAACTGGATCACTGATAGAACCCACTCAGTCAAAGTAGGGGAAGCAACCTCTAGTAGTAGACCTGTAATGACTGGTGTAACCCAAGGATCTCTCTTGGTTCCTCCATTGTTTAGCATATACCTTTCTGCGGTGCAAGCCATAATCAGTGGTCTGTGGCTGACCAAGTTTACAGAGGACTGCAAGCTGGGCACTGTCTTAAATTCCCCTACTGATGTGAACATCCTGCAAGAGGGCCTTACCCAAACTAATGACTGGTGCCAGAATCATGGCTGCCAACTGAATGCCAAGACATGCATCATTATCCCCTTTGGGGAAAATGTCATCCACAGTACTTATACTGATAACAATGTACAAGGCATGCAATCAGTTGTGAAGGACATGGGCACCCAGGTTGTTAGCAACCTGACTTTTGACACTCATGCTGCCGCCGCTGTACAGAAGGCTTTCTACATGGCCCACCTCATAAAAAAGGGTATTTTATCCAGGAACGAGGAGGACATAACATCCCTGTACCTCTCCCTTATCAGTCCCATTTTTGAGTACAATGCCCTCTTAGGTATGTACCTTGCTAAGCATATGTAGCAGTTGGAGAGACCACAGAGGTTCCTGACCAGGAAAATGCAGGGTCTCAAACAACTATGCTATACAGATAGGCTATAAGCCCTGTCCCTCTACTCAGTCTCATACAGGCTGCCCAGAGGAGTCCTGCATCTGGCATATAAGGCCTTTTCTGACCCAGCTATGATGGAGTTGCTACAAATCTGTATGACAAACTCCACTCATGCAACCTGCACACAAGGCCTTAACCTGGTCTGTGACATGAATGGAACGTGTTGCTGGGATAGATTTCTGTCCCAAAATACCCATCCGTCTGTGGACTAGCCTCCCTCTCCATGTCAAGCAGAGTACCTCTCTAGCCCTGTTTAAGAGGAACCTAGACAACTGGATGGGAAACAGATACACCCCTGGCATCCCACCTGTGTCCCTGCTGGACAAGGTAAACAGGTGATTACTTTGAAGGAACATGAGCAGAATCCCTGGCTAGGCTTATAAGGGCCCCTGGCCCATTAGCCTGGTATCATCCTATGAACCTATGCACCTATTACCTTAGACGTTTGCTGTATTTACTTTAGACTGTCCTGCAATGTTGTAATGTTCCTTCCCTGTCTGAACTCTGTAGTCACTTTATTGATTATGTATTGTCTTGTTCCTTTATTAGTTATCATTAAATATAGTTGAACCTTGTAAGTGTGTCTGGTCTGTATAGAACTAAGTAAGCTCTTATGTATTTGGTGACAATGTATAGCCCACTACAATAGCCTTGGTCTTGGTCACACCTGCCATTTGGCTAATAGGCACATCACACAGTAGGATTCATCACCCTTTGGTAAGGACCTTACAGTAGCTGATAAACAGCCGAATTATGGCAGTTGGAACTACCTGTAAGTGTGTACAAAAGGGGCCTTAGCTAGTAAACCTATGCCAGGCTTTCCCAGGAGTGTGTGTGTGTGTGTGTGTGTGTGTGTGTGTGTGTTTGCGATTCATAAATCAAATCTCAAAGTGTGTGTGTCAGCTACATGGCCAGGGACATGATGCACTGGTAGGACAGATAGGGAGATGGTTGTTCTGGCTTGGCCACTCTGCTGAGATGTTAACTGTGTAGCTGTGCCAGTGGGGGAGTTTTATTGGGGATCTGGAGGGGGGGGGGACCAGCAGCAGACTGTGATTTCTGTGTGCTCTGAAGGGTAACTGTACTTTACCGTGTGTGTACTTGTCATCCTCCCATTATGTATGTCCCTCACTGGTGGTAGTGGTGAGTATTGAGGCTTTTCGATTACTGGGTCAGTGCAGGGGCATCACACTGACAATACATAACGGTAGATTCAGCTGGCATATCACATCATGTACCATTATTGAGCCCCTGTCAGTCTGCCAATGTCATACAGGATTATTTCACAGACAGAAAAGGTCTCCCTGACCATTCCTGACATACTCTGGCTAGGTCAATATGCTTCACACCTGTATCTGATTGCCTGACACCTATGGCTAGCATACGTGGTGAGCCCCTGCAGCAGGACAGCAGGTAATAGGTAGTAGTAGTGGGGGGATGCTGGCTCTGGCTCAGCAGTAGAGCATATATACTAAGCATCCAACGTAAGGGCATGGATACAGTACCAGATATTCACGTACCATTACTGTGTCCCCAGGAGTCTGGAATGTCACAGACACATCCCCCAAACTCTGTGGACAACTATCACATGTTGTCCAACTTGTGTGCGGAAATACATATTTGTCCAGCAGGGGAGTCTACAGCTATCAGGCACATGTACCCATTCTGCCAACATCTGGGTACTGCATATGTCAGACATGTTTAAGTAGGTTACACTACACCACATATGCACCGCTGCCTGTTACTGTATACCTCAGATGTTCCTGGAATGTCCACATGCACCTATAATACTACTCATCTATTTGCTGGATGTAGGCTGGATGACCTGGTACTGTAATGCCCATACAGGACACCCAGCAGTCGATGTCAGTGATGTGTGTGGACACATGATAACACAGTTTGCCACAGTAGTTTGTCTTGCTACCATCTCAGGTTACTAGGCTATGAGCCATGAGCAGCCATATGCTTAGGCCACAAGTTAGCCCATATGTATGCAAGGCAGCAGCTGATGTCCCCATCCAACAGGGACACAGGTGTTGTCCAAGGGTGTATATGCTGTTAACCATCCATTTCACCAGGTTACACCTGCATAGCTACCCTGCCTGATGTAGACATGGTACCCATTCCACTGCAGGTTAATTGTGCAACAAGGCCAGTACAGGTCACTTACCAGGTTGAGTGTGTGTGTGTGTGTGTGTGTGTGTGTGTGTGTGTGTGTGTGTGTGTGTGTGTGTGTGTGTGTGTGTGTGTGTGTGTGTGTGTTTGTGTGTGTGTGTGTCAGTGGAGCATGACCTGAACTTGTGCAGCCAGCAGTCCCAGCAATGTGGAGACTGTGATTTCCTCACATGTCACAGTCAGGTCACTCCTGTGGAGTATGTATGACACCAGGTAGAGGGTTGGCCTTATAGCCTATAGGTGTATGGTAGATATTTGATGGCCTGGTATTCCCTGGTGGGGAACCTCTGTGATGTCCCCAGCTGCTGCATGTGCTGTGCGATGTGAATGATGAATGGTGGATTATACACATTAATGGTCCTCAGTGCGGAGAGCATGATGTATCAGGATAAGGGGGACAATGCATGCTGTAATGCTGGTATGTTCACAATACTCATACACAGTGTGATAGATGGTAGAGGTATAATGTGGGTGTTAGTGGTGGATAGTGCTAGCAAATGTGGATGTGCAGGGTCTGTACATGATGGTAGCCAATATATGCGGTCCTGTGATGTGTTCCCCTGTTCATGTCTTTTAGGTGGGCTGTATCGTAGATGTCAACCACCATACATGGAGGTTGAGACTGCGGCAATCTTAGATGCCCTGAGACTATATCACATGGTAGTGTTTGCCGGCAGCTCATGCAGGAACGCAATGCCCTGTGGGCTGAACTGGTGGAGACCATCAACAACACTGGACACCATGGCAAGAGCTATGAACAGGTCCGACACCATGCCACAGACCTAATACACAATGTACGGCAAAGGGCTGCAGCTGTGGTGAGGGACCATGCTGGCACCAGTGCAGGACCTGCTATGGAAGCACCACTGACAGCCACAGAGGAATTCCTTGCCAACCTTGGTGCAGCCATTGCCTCCCAGGAACACATCACCACATGTTGTGGAGTTGGGTGGCACAGAGTCAACATCTGAGGAGTGTCCAGGTAAGGCCCCAGTGGTCATCACCTCAACATTGTAGCATTCATAGTGGCAGTCTTTGCATACCTGGATGCATATGTCAGGTCAAACTGCATTTGTGGGTGGGGATTTGTAGTGCACACATATTGTGAATATCAGTAATTTGGGTAGTATCACAACTTGTACTGTACATGTTCATAAATGCACATATTATCCTGTACCAATGCCACATGTGTGTGTGCTGACAATACCTCTCACCCACAACTACATAGGTCCCTCTGGTCTGGCTGAGGAACAGCAAGCTGAAGCCAGTGAGTGTGGAACTGTCTTGTTGTGGCTCACCAATACATTAGCCATGTTAAGGGCAGGCACTTTTCCATGCACACAACTGTTACACTTAGCCATACTGCAGTATGTGTATGTTCACTTGTGGTGGGTTCACATTGGTCATCACAAAAGCCTATTCACAGGAGCTGTAACATATTGGCACATATGTTTGTATACCTGTTGCCACTGTGCTATACAGGGTACATTAGTATTGTGTATACAGGTGCACTGTATGTTAGGTGAAAGTCCATCACATACCACCACTCCTCACATATCTCAGAAGTGTACAGTAGTAGCAACATTAACTGGATTTAGCTGCACTGCATGTTGTTGAGGGCCTGTCCAGAGTGTGTCTGTTGTGGTCCGATTGTGTGTCGTTCATGTCATCATTCAGAAAGTGTGGTCTGTATAATGGCTTTGTGCCACTTCACCTGCGTGTGTGTGTGGATCAACAAATATTATAGTGCAGGTAGTAATTTACATATGTTGCCTTCCCCTCACAGGTGAACACGGGGGTTGGTGTCTCTTCCCCCTCACAACCTGATGTCAGGGTCTTATCGGACTCTGATGATGGTGGTCATAGTGAGGCACAGGTTGGGTTGTTGGGGGCTGAATCTGTGCCATTGGTTGATATCCCACTTTCACCCACAATGTCCCTGCACATGGTCAGTATACCCACACATACCCAATCCCCAGCAGCCACAGATAATGGACAGTCAGAGAGTGGTGGCATCGGACAGGCTGGTGTGGCGACTATGGCAACTGTCAGTGTAGACACTAGCCATAGCCAGAAAGCTGGTGATGTCCCACACAGGCAGATTGACAGGGGTGCTCAAAGGAGGACTGCTGCCCATCTAGCCCCTGTCAGAGGAGTTACAGCAGGTGTCACCCAATGCATGTTTCGGTCCATCATGGAGGCACAGGCACATTCTGAATGCTACACCAGCTCAGGGTCATGAATGCAGCACTTCCTGCCATGCATGATGACCTCCACAGCATTAGTGCTTCCGTACGTCATTTTGCTGCTGATGTGGCTGGACTGTGGGGTGAGACAGTCAGTGTTCAACTGTACAATGTCTGTGCTTAAGCATGTGGTGGGAGTAGGGTGTTGGACACGTGGACGTAGGTCATCAACAAGATCAGCTGAGAGCCCACATGGCCATGCGCATTCACACTCCTATAGTGGCAGGACCACCAACACTACTGAAGGGAGTGTGTTGTCCACACCACAATGTAGCAGGCCATGGGCACGTGGTCCTGGCCGCATCAGGGATACTGATCCAGCAGACAGCAGTCACTATCAGGGAGTATTACTGCAACTAGCTTATTGCCTGGTGGTGCCAGTGACACTCCTGGCAGAACCAGTTTCTGTGTCTGTGGCTGGAGATGGTGAGCTGTACATCCTGCCAAGTACGGTCCACGGCTGTCCAGCATATACCCATGTAGGGCAACCACATGGCTTGACTGTGTGCATACACTCACACATCACTATCACAGGCAGGTCACCACCAGACACACGCAGCCTCTTTCCATGGCCCAGTTGAACACCACCCCCCAGACACACACACACAGATGATGTCAACTGTATGGCACAGTCTAGGCCTCTGGCAACCCCACACCACACCCTGTGCATACAATGATACCTGTGCCACATCCCTGCTATCCATACCATTGATGCAGGGAGATGCTAATATGGGTCTGATGCACATGGTGAATATAGTACAGTGTAGTAATGTTATGCTGTGTAAGGTGTTGTCTGCTGGCAATTGTTATGGGTACACATCAAAGTGTATGCACCTTTCAGCCATGATGCATTATTGCTGTTAGTACTACTGACTGACTGTTGTCTCGCATACCTTATTCTGTTTCTGTTCCAGTTGTTTCAATGTGTACAGCCTGCAGGGCTGATGACATTACCGCAGCGGAGTATGGCGGAGTGGAAACACCAGAGACCTTTTCATAACCAAAGTAAGGTTGTATATGTACATGCTTACCAGGGGTGAATGTGTGCAACAGTGCATGAGTGACAATGGGGACAGACAGTGTGACCTTGCATACACACCCATTGATACAGCCAGCTAGCCTTCATACATGTCACCTGGGCAGACAGTGTGACTTTGCATACATACCCCTTGACACAGTCATCTAGCTTTCATACATGTCACGTGGGTGTTCTGTAGGACCACATGTTCATAGATATAGAGATAGCTGTACTCTGGTCCAGGGTTTTGTGTGCTATAGCCATACCTTTCAACCTGTTAGTGCAAGAATTGTGGGGATAGCCTGTCAAAATGGGGGGGCAATGGCCCAAACATAGGGAGATATTTAAATATTGCTCTTATAAACTTAGAAAGTTGCTAGAGTAACAAGGTTTGTTTTAGCAGACATTTTCTGACATACATGATGTCTGACACTGAAATGTATATGTCATTTCTTACTGACAGAAATCCTCAGATAATCACAGTGATTTACCAGAGAATTACAAGATTTATGATAAACAGACCAAAAATATGAGCCAAACTATAGACATTCTCACCAAATCTGGCCAGTTGAGTGGTGTGGCTACAGCTGATTGGCTAATGAAGCTGTGTAAAAAATCAAGCTCCTCAGTGATATACTGGCTGGGGATGTCCTGGTTGTGTGGTATCCTTTTTAACTGGAAAGTCATATCCTGGTGTGGGTATGGAGTGCATTGTACTGAGCACAGATTTCCTTAATATGTGTGGTATATTCTACATAGCACTGTGATTTCCTGGCATGTCAGTGGCAGAGCAGTATAGATTAATGTGGTGAACCACTGACAGACATTTGTTTATAGGTTCATAGGTTTATATGATGTTACTAGGCTATTGGCCCTGAAGCTCTTATAACCCTAGGGCATGAGATGAGAGTGTAGACCATATTAAGACATTTCAGCACCCAGAGCCCTTGTCCAGCAGGGATACAGGTGGAATCCCAGGACTGTATTTTTTGTTTCCCATGCAATTATCCAGGGTGCACTTCACAAAGGGTATTGAGGTACTCAGCTTGATGAGGACAGGGAGTGTATTCCACAGATGGGGAGTCTGTGGAACACGTATCTGCCACACCAAGTCCTATTGATATTACAGACCAGCTTGATGCTGCACCAACAGGCTGCTCAAATGGGGCTTGACTTCCAGATGTGAAGCTGTCCCATCAAGGCAGGGTCTGAATTGTTTTGTATGCCAGACAGAGGTCACCTCTGAGGAATCTGTATTGAACTGAGTAGGGTAGGTATTTGAGGGCCTGGATTCTCCTGGTGAGGAACCTCTGTGGTCTCTCCAGCTGCTGCATGTGCTTTGTGAGGTACATGCTGAAGGGGGCATTGTACACAATAATTGGCCTTATACGGGTCGAATACATGGCTCCCATGACCTCTTTGTCCCTAGATATTTGATTTGGCCCATCTAGAAAGCTTTCCGTACAACGGAAGCAACATGGTGCTCAGAAGTCAGGTTGCTATCAACCTGGGTGGCCAAATACCTCAATACTGATTGTGTATGTAGGACATTGTTGTTAATGTGATACTATGTGGGGACATCAGTCTCCCTGAAGGGGATGATGATGCATTTTCTGGCATTCAGTTTAAGGCCTTGTTTCTGGCAGCAGTCATTTGCTTTGGTGAGACCGTCTTGGAGGACCATCTACATCACTTTGGGAACTGATGACTGTTCCCAGCTTGCAGTCATCTGCAGACTTAGTCAGCCTTAGTCCAGTGTTTTTGGGCTGCACCTCAGGGAAGTATATCCCATATAACAGAGGCCCCAAGACCAATCCCTGGGGTATGCCGCTCATTACGCGTGTACTGCTTGAGTTGGCTACCCCTATTATCATTAGTTGAGTTCAATCAATGAGCCCGTTTGATACCCATCTGGTAACATATGGATTAATGCCTAGATGACAGAGTTTATCTACTATGGCCAAGTGCAGAATAGTGTGTAAGGCTTTGGCCAAGTCAAGGTAACCTGTGTGTACTGACCTTCCCTCATCCAGTGCCTTGGTGACAGTCTCAAAGAAGTCAACCAGGTTCAACAGGCAAGATCTGCCCCTGACTAATCCAAACTGGGGGGGGGGGGTCAAGTGCTTGGAGACTGCCTATGTCCTTGTCTATGATGTGCATAATAATAAGCATCCTGGCCTTACAGATCAGACTTGTCAAGATAATGGGACAATAGTTTCCAGGGTCAGTAGTGGCACCACCTTTGTACAAAGGGATGACAATGGCAGTTATCCACTCTGCTGGAATGAGGCCTGTACTTCAGCTATAGATGAGTAGGTTGCTCAATGGCAAGGTTGCTTGTTGCTGGAAATGTTCCAGAATACAGCCTGCGATAATATCTGGTCTCATGGCAGCTGTGTTGTTTGGCTTGGATAGGGACTTTAACACTTGCTTTATGGAGATGTGAGGTGTGGGGCAAGTATCAGGGATGTGGGATGTGCCTTTGGGTGGGTACAGGGGTGATGTTTGCGTTAGCAGGTTCGCTAAGTTGACAGGATCAGTGTAAGTGGCACCATTAAGACATAATTCAGAACAAACCTGGCCTTAGGCATGGAGGTTTCTGATGTAAATGAAAAAGCCTTTGTGCTTAGCCTTTGTTTCAGAGGCTAGTTTTGATTCATAATTGGCTTTGGAGGATTTCACTAGTGATCTACTTTGCTTGTTGAGGTTAAGGAGGGAGTTTTACCAATTGGGAATTTGTGCCTTTTTACCCTTGGACAACAGTTTCTTCCTTTTGTTGTAAAGCCTATTGATAGAGGATGTCCACCACATAGGTTTCTGTTTTTTTGAGAGCAGGTTTTAGTTCTGTTATGTATGGCTGAGTCCATGCAGTTGTACAGGTACTTGTATACTGCACTGGCATACTGTTCAGCATATTTGTCTGCATCCTCTGAGAGGGGTGTGGTGTGTCACTACTGATACCCTCCCTTAGAAGGTTGTGGGCAGTTGTTGAGGTGTAGAGGTCAGATGAACAGAACCTGTTTATCAGGTTGTCCATCACTGCACCCCTACAGCTGCTGTGGTCTTCAGTTTGTGTTGCAATGTTATGCTATAACACACCTGATACTCTTGTTATAGGTGACTCTATTGTCAGACACACTGACATCCCACTCACCAGGCTGAATAAAGAGAAGGTCACGGTGAGCTGCCTGTTGGGTGCTAGGATCCGCCACATAATGCAAGCACTCAGGTCACTCCAAAGCAAATACAAATATGACTCGGTCATTGTACATGCTGGTGTGAATGACCTGAGACGTACCTCCCTGGACTACATGAAAAGAGACATAGAGGAGCTCTCTGATCATGTAGCCCAGGCTGGTATGACCCTGACCTTGAGCAGCATCTTACCCTCACCTAGAATGATGCCACAGTACAAAGACAAAATGATCGATTTTAACAATTGGCTAAAATTTTGGTGTCATTCAAAGGGGATCCAGTGTCTGTCAGCCTGAGATGACATGCTCGACAAGCCACGTTGCTTCGCTAGGGACGGCTTGCACCTGTCACCACTGGGCTTTCGGATATTGGCAAAGGCTCTTGCCACCCCCATAGTGCCTTTTTTAGGCAAGGCTCAAAAGTCAAACCCACCCCCATAGACAGCACAAGGAACAAGAAACTAAGGGTAATGCTGCTAAACGCCAGAAGTCTTAACCTCAAGATGCACGCACTCAAAGCTCTCCTCAGTATGGAGAACATCGATATCTGTGCAGTGACAGAAACCTGGTTCAAGGCTCCAGAGAGCACCCCAGCACTACCAGGCTATACCTCATATCATGCTTTTCGGCCCCAAAACCCGGACCGAACCACAAAAGGAGGGGGAGTTTCCATATTTATCAAGGATATCCACACCTCCAGGTTAGTGGCATTGCACGGCATCGGAGACCATCCATGTGCAACTAACAGTGGGCAAGACTGCTTTTCAGTTTATAGCATCCTACAGACCACCCTCTCAAAGTCAGGAATCCCACTCGGCTTTCCTGAAAACATTGGAGAACATGAAGATCTCTCCGAACACCATTATATTGGGTGACTTCAACTACCCAAACATTGACTGGGAGCACTACTCAAGCCCCAGCACCTTAGCCCAAAGGTTCCTGGAAATTATAAACTCAAATGCTATGGAACAACTAGTCACCACTCCCACAAGAGGGGACAACATACTCGACCTGATCATTACCAACATGGGGACTCTATGCTCCACACCAGAAGTATATCCCTCATTGGTAAGATCAGACCATAAATTAATCTCACTGGATGTCCACATCCCGACCCCACCCCCAGCCCAGAAAACCACAGTGAAAAACTTCTCAAAGGCGAACTTCTCACTTCTCAAAACTGAAGTGGAATCCATCAAGGCCCCAGAGCCAGTAGAAACTACGGCCCAAACTGCAGAATCCTATATAAACGCATTCTACGGACATCTCCAGGAATGCATGGATCATGCTATTCCAAACAAAACCAAGACCCAATCATCCAAAGGCAGGCGTCCAGTCTGGTGGACCCCTGCCATAAATAAAATGTACAACAGAAGGAGGAAGCTACTACATGATAGAGCAAAATCCCTAATAGGGAAGGCATCTCTGATCAGTACTAGCAAAAGATTACGATCCCTCATAAAATCCTCCAAGGCCAGCTTCGAGAGAAAAATTGCACAGGACACCAAAGACAATCATAAGGTTTTTTTCAGTTATGTTAAAAACCTGGGATGCAACTCCCAGACTTGTTCTGAGTTGATTCTAAATGACAAAAAATACACTGAACCCACAGACATCGCCAATATCCTGGCAGACAGTTTCAGTGCAAACTTCTCCACCCCCTCCCCCCCAAAAGAGCAAGTATCTATCCCAGCAGAGGGCTGCCTTCCAAACATCTCTGATGCTCAGGTGAAGGCTGCCCTCTCCAAAGCAAAAAACACTGCTTCCATGGGACCAGATGGCGTCCCAGGTTACGTCCTACATGAACTCCAAGAGGAACTAATCCCTCAAATAAAACAGCTATACAATCTCAGCCTCACTACAGGATATGTGCCCACAGAATGGCGTACAGCAACAGTGGTCCCACTCCACAAAGTTGGAGCCTCTATGGACCCTGGAAACTATCGCCCCATAAGCCTGACTAGCTTAGTCTGCAAGGCTATGGAGAGGATCATCATGGAGCTCATAAACAAAGACATTGGGGATCTACAGACACTAGATCCTACCCAGTTCGGCTTTGTCAAGGGCAGATCCTGCCTTTTAAACCTGGTTGACTTCTTTGAAACAGTCACCAAAGCCATAGATGAAGGGAAGGTATTCTACACAGCCTATCTGGACCTTGCAAAGGCATTTGACACAATACCCCACTCGGGCATCATAGATAAGCTATCCAGCTTAAATATAAACCCCTATGTCACAAGATGGGTCGCAAACTGGCTCAAAGACAGAACCCACAGAGTGAGAGTTGTTGGAGCCATGTCAGACTCGAAACCAGTCACAAGTGGCATCCCACAGGGTTCTGTCCTGGGACCACTCTTGTTCGGTATATACTTTTCCGAGGTACAGGCAAACATGGGAGGACTATGGCTCACCAAGTTCGCAGATGACTGCAAACTGGGTGCCATCATCAACTCTCCAGCTGACACACGGTTCTGTCCTGGGACCACTCTTGTTTGGTATATACTTTTCCGAGGTACAGGCAAACATGGGAGGACTATGGCTCACCAAGTTCGCAGATGACTGCAAACTGGGTGCCATAATCAACTCTCCAGCTAACACAAACATCCTTCAAAAAGGTCTCACAGAGACAGATAACTGGTGCCAGCGCCATGGTCTAAAGCTAAATGCCAAAAAATGTATAGTCATACCCTTTGGCAAAAACAATGTGTCCACAAATTACCACATAGGCGGAAACCCATTAAGTACAGAGAAAGTTATTAGGGACCTGGGGACCCAAGTTGATAGCAATCTCTCCTTTGAAAACCACATTGCCAAAGTGGTTAGAAAGACCTTCTACATAGCCCACCTCATCACGAAGGGTTTCACATCTAGATCAAGAGAGGTAATCGTGCCCCTTTATTCATCCCTCATCAGGCCCATCATAGAATACAATGCCCCTTTTGGGATGTACCTTACCCGACACCTGCAGCAATTAGAAAGACCCCAAAAGTATCTCACCAAGAGGATCAAGGGTCTCAAACAGATGCCATATGCTGCTCGGTTAAGAAAAACTCCAGCTCTACTCAGTTGCATACCGCCTACTTCAAGGCAATCTATGCCTGACATACAAAGCTATGTCAAATCCATAAATAATGGACATGCTCCACCTCAGTAAATCTAAATCCCTTAGAGCCACACGCTCGAGGGACTTGAACCTCAGCACAGAAATAAATAGAACTTGCTGGAGGTACAGGTTCATAACCCAGAGGATCCCTTCGCTCTGGAATAGAATTCCAGTTCATGTGAGGCAGAGCACCTCACTGAATCTCTTCAAGAAGAATCTCGATAGGTGGATGGGGGATCGTAGGTTTGTTCCAGGGATTACTCCCGTGTCACTATTAGACAGAGGCACAGTAAACTAAACCGTAAAGGGCACAGTATACTCAAATCAAGGGGTGGCGTAAGCCATACAGAATCGGGCTAGGCTTATAATTGCCTCAGGGCAGATAGCCTAGTATGAACCTATGAACCTATTATAAGGCTACCTGTCAGCTATAGCTGTCAAACCATCACAGACTGCCATCTGGACAGGCCCATATAGAACGGTCTGACACAGGCCCACACATGGGGACAGGGTGTTAATACTGCTCTGCCAAATGTAGACAGTTTGGAGAATGGTTTGGTATTAACTTCCTTTTTCTTATGAGTATGATGTCTGTTTCTCCACTGTCTGCCATTGATGTTTTCACATCAACTTTTATTGTTTTGCAAGTAGTGTGGCAGGCAAATGCAATGCTATGACAACCATAACAGATATACGGGGCATACTTGTGGTCTTTGATACCCTGTCATTCCAGGTGTATGGCTGGTGCCCAGCTTCTTATTGTCAGTACTGATACAGTAAGGAGGCAGGCATTTACAACCTAACCTGACACTACACTGAGTTTTGGACACCTGCTGTCCTACTAGGCACTGTGTAGGTTACTCCAAGCTGTGTACTGTCCAGATGTGTGGCCCTCTGTCCCTGAATTGTCCAGTCTTCCTGCAGTAACAGATATTGACTTCTGGACAGTGTGTACTACTCCTACTGTAGATGTAGCTGACATACAACATAGTTTGTATGGACAGTCTGGAAACATGGACTCTGTCAACCACAGTATTGTACTTAGACCACTATGTCACAACAGCCAACAGTTAAGTGCTGCCAACTTCCTGACAGTATCAACCATGCATATACATAGCTCATTGACCTCCTGCATATTGTGAACATGCTACAAGTTAGCAAGTTGATTGGAACTGACCTGGGAATGTGTACTCTGCTGCTATTACCCTACAAACATAAATGTTCCTACATATCTATGGGAAGACAGATGTGTTGAGGGAGGGGGGCATACCTCTCAACTGTACACATTTCCACCACTACACCAGAGCCTATCTCCTTAGCAACCACTGTTACCTACCATTATTATGAGTCTGCATGGTGGCCAGTATAATGTAAAAATTAAGTTTAACATTTAGATTGCCTTTTTACTATTTATTTTTTTTTTTTTGCAGGATCACATGTTTGCTCGTCGCTGTGCTCCGCTTAAACAGCTGAAATCTGCCAAAAACATTTTCGATTTTAAAGATTTTACAACACTTTTGCATGCCAGTGGCCATAGTTTACTTTTAGTTGTCATGGCCCCATTTTATTTTTACAGTCCTGTACACAGTTACTAACCACATACATTTCTGTGCAGACATGGCTTCTACACAGATGCCTGTCTGCTTGCTGGATCACAAATTCAACTAATTTGCATGGTTTTCACCAGCAAATGAGGTGATTTGCATTATTCCATTGTCTCCATGCCAGAATAGTGCTGAGAGGCTCGTGCACACCCCCAGCCTTGTTTCCTGGATCTCATAGGCTCCAAACTCCATGTTCGAGCCATGTCACTATGCTTACATGGAGATTAACTCCATGTAAGGAGTACTGAATTACCCCAATGTGTCATGTATTTGTATTCTGGACCTGTTTGATGTGCTACTGGAAGTCCATATAATGTTTTCACTTCTCCTTATGCTTTTCTATTTATACTGATTTGATTGTACACACAAGTCATTGTGCACCATTTGTTGTTTCATGTACTACCACAGAAACAGAAGTTACATTGGTTAAGTTTTTTATTGTCACTGAAACTGTGGCTTGCCAAAAAATAGCTGTACCTTTCAGTTATATCTTTTTTCATTTTGTTTTTATTCTGCGTTGACAGAAAAACAATTTTTAGCGAGTCTATGAGATTTCTGAAGTATTGCAGTCTACATATTTCATTTTATTTTTGTACTGACTTGCACTGCTAGTGGAGTGTAGTAACAATAGGATAAAGTGAAAGCAAATATTAATTTTAATAACATGCATCAGACAAGACATTGTATAGGCTCTGAAGTGGCAACACATTGTCTTCTGCAAGTTCTCTGCGAGTTTCACTGATCAGAGGTTCTCTTGGGCATATTCTAGGACATCCAGCACTCAAAGCTCTAAATACCACAACCCAATGTGATTGTTGTATAATTTAATGAAATCAAACTTTTAAACATCTTAGTCCAAGATATACAGGGAAAACCAAAAATAATCAGAGATAAAGGTCCACAATCAGAGACAAATTTTAAATATTACTCTTATAAACCTGGAAAGTTAACAGAATAACTTGCTTAGAATTAGCAATTATTTTCTGAAGGACATAAAGTCTGATCTTTCATAATTTAGTCAGTTCAATCCTCAATGAATTGCCAAAAAACCACAGATTTTATGTGGAACAGACAAAAATATAAATAAAAAAATCCTGACAACCTGCAAAATTTGAGAGGTATAGATGAAAGTGGCTAGTTATGCATCGGAAATATATGTAACTAAAGGGGCCTATTATGCATCTGAAATACATGGGATGCTGCTCTAATACACTTTAGGCAGCTGCTTCTACTGTATTTGTACTTCTACTTCATTTTGCTGCTTGTATTTAAAAGTGCTCAACTGCATTTATTCTGCCACATTTATTACTGCTTGCCTAATTAAATTCAGGGCAGTATTCTACTGAACTGTTGCTTTATTTAAACTTTTTTTTTTGCTGTTGTGATTGTGATATTATACACTTTGGATTTCCTGGTGCTCCTGCATTTTGTAGCATAGGCTGGATTCAGACTTCCTGAATCTGGACTGTTTTGTATCATTTGAGCACTAAAACCAGCTCTTCAGTGAGGCATCCATTGCTCCCAACTAACTTTAAGTGCTTGTTTTTGCTCTTGTATAGCACTTTTAATTGTATTATAATTCTACTGTCCGTTCGAACTGTCTGAACTATTTTTTGCCATATTTTACTGTAAACTGTACTAGTTCAGCTGTAGCATAATCAAGCTCCAAGTGTGCTGTTTCTGGATCTGTTTTGTAACTTCGGAGCATAAAATTCAAGCCATCTTTGTTGGAGAAGGCCTTCTGCACCCTTGTGGGAAGAGAGTGCTTTCTTGGTCCCATCTAATCGAGGGGGACTGGACTAGAGCTCAGAGAGAGCATCCATACTGGCTAGTTTGAGTTAAAAGGGTTATTTCTTGTTTTATTTAAGCACTGCATTTGCATTTGTTTGCATGCAGCACACCATGGCGCACTGCCTCATAGTGGAGGTCACCATTGGTATTTACAGACACAAATGATTTCCTTGTGAAATATTCCCTTAGCACTTTGCTTGTGGTCGTCGAGAGGTTTTCCGTGGCCCTGCTCTACTGTCAGCCTAGCTTCAGAGGTACCAACACACCTCTCACACACAAGCTATTCTAAGTACAACCTCTTTTCCTGACCATATAAATTTACCTAGCACTATGGACAGAAAATTTCCCACAGTTTCTCCAGCCAGCTTGGTCGACATGGGCATCCTGAGGCAATGTAGCAATTGCCTCATGTTCACCGAAACCCCTCTACTCCTAGTCCACATAAACTCAACATGTGAGAGATGCAACTATATTAACAACCTTGAATCCATGCTCTCTCGCACACTAGTCAGTACATATGACAATGAGTGGGTTGTCAGCATGCACACCTTACCTCCTACTCCACCCAAACCCACATCGCACATGCCTACATATGTGAATGTCCTCACCAGAAACATACCTAAACACCAGAGACCTCCCAAACACAAGCACACAAGACATAATACTTCCTCTGCAGAACACAATACACATAATAGCTCATGCACCATTTTCTCACCTGTCAAGCCCTTAAGGCAAACACAAAACCAAACATATTTATTTTGATTTGTTTACCAGGATAGTCCACTGGGCCAAAGTGCCCATTTTCAGTGGAGGCCTGGGGAGAAAAGCTCCACTGGTTATAAGAAACTGAAAACATACAACAGATACAATAACAAGTGCATAACATAAAGCAAATACATTTGGCATAAGTACACTGCTGGACAATAAACAACAATATTTATTTTATTGGCATATGTTTACTGGGAAAGTCCACTGGGCTAAAAAAAGCCCATTTTCAGTGGAGGGTCAGGGAGAAAAGCTCCAAGGTAACAATAACACTTACATAAAGTTTCAAAAAGCTTCCATAAAAATTTCAAAAAAAGATCAAGATACTAATAACATGACACAAACCTAGGCAAGACAAAATAGTGCAAAATTTATATAGTATAATTATATAGTTATGAGCACCACAGAATGCATATAAATCCAGGCATTATGTACAATAAAAAGCATATATATATATATATATATATATATATATATATATATATATATATATATATATAGAGAGAGAGAGAAAGGGATAAGAGGTGTAGTTTGTAATATATAGGGGGGAAATGAGGTGGAAACAAAAGGGGAAATGAGGAAGATGACAGATGGAGGAGGGAAAACTAGATGGGATGGAATGTAAAAAGAAGAAGATATGAGAGAAGGAAGTTGAAAGAAAGTGGATGGAGGGAGGGGTAGAGGGAGAAAGTGGTTTGGGAGCAAGAGAAAGGCAGGAGGAGGATTTAAGTAGTTAAAAGTTTGTTAGGAATTTTCAAGAAAACAAAAGTTGGAACAGGAAGTAGATAAAAACAGTTTTACCTATAGATGGTATATAGATGATAGATAGGGCGGTGCAGTGGTGTAGCGGTTAATGCTGTCGCCTCACAGCAAGAGGTTCTCTGGTTCGATTCTCGGCTGGGGTGCCTTCTGTGCGGAGTTTGCATGTTCTCCCTGCATTCGCGTGGGTTTCCTCCGGGTACTCCGGTTTCCTCCCACATTCTAAAGACATGCTTCTGGAGCATTTCTCCCCGGGCCTCCGCTGAAAACAGGATCTGTGGAACCTAGTCGGACTTTCCCGGTCAACAAATGTTAAATAAATTAAATAAATAAAATAAAAATAAATAAAAATGGTAAATTAAGTAATGGCAGAGGAAGCAACTGAACAGTTACATATCCAGTTTAGTACCAAACCAAAATAAAAAGTTATATACATATCCAGTTTGACAGGAGATGATTGTGCAGTGCAGTTTTGAAGTTAGAAGGGCTTTGTTGTATGCAGACAGATGTAGGTAGGTTAATTCCATATTCTGGCAATGTTCCAAGAGTATAATAACTGGCCAGCAGGTGACTTAGGTTTATGAACTTGAAGAAGATGGTAGTCAGATCGCAGAGACCTAATGGGGTTGTAAAGGGTGAGTAAGGAGCTAAGGACAGGGCAGTCTTGTGGTTTATATTAGTTTATCTATAGTTGTCAGCTGAAGGAGTGATACGTAAGGGGGGAATTCGAGCCATTGTAACTTTTTTAGGGCAATACAGTGATGAGTAGAATGGCAACTGCTTGTAGCAAATTTAGCAATCTTAGTATAGAATGTTTCTAATTTTGTTTTCAAGGAGGACTGCAAATCGTTTAGCAAAGTTGTGACATAGGTTAGTGAGGGTAACATATAAGATAGTGCTAATACTTGTTTACTTGGGAGGGAGAGGAACTTTTTATGTCTATAGAGTAGTCCATGTTTTAGTGGGTCTTATTTAGATTAGTATGGATATGCAAATCAAATATAAGGTTTTCATCGATTATTACTCCTAACAATTTAGTGTGGGTTACTAGCTCAATTTTGGTAGAGTTATGGGAGAATATATTGAGGTCAGCTTTACTGAATGGTGTATTTCTCTTGGGAGTGAAGACCATACGTTTAGTTTTTTGGGGATTTAAAGAGAAGTGTTCTTTGTAGAAAATGCTACTTGGGTGGTTTGCTGTAGTATATTTGTGGTGGGAGCAGAGCAGACTATAGTGGAATAATCTGCATACTGGACTAGGGAGCCCTGTAGGATAGCTTGTTGGAGGTTGTTGATAAAAATGTTAAACAGAAGAGGGCCTAAAATTGAACCTTGGGGTACACCTGCAGGGTTGTGAAGGTAAGGGGAAATGGAATTCTGCCATTTAGCAGCATACTGTCTGTTAGACAGATAGCTTTTAAACCAATTGACTGGGGAGATAGTCCTATACTATAGAGCTGGGTAAGGAGGATAGAATGAGAGATGGTATTGAATGCTTTCAATAAGTTCAAGAAAAGGGCTGATATAATGTGTCCTGAGTCAAGGGCTTTGTTGACCATGCCTAAAAAGGATATTAGAGCAGTGGATGTACTGTGACCTGGGCAGAACCCATGCTGTGTTGGGGACAGGATTTTGTTCTTTAGAAGGTAGGCTAAGAGTTGTTTTTGCACACATTTGTCAAGAATTTTAGAGATGGGGAAAGTATAGCAATGGGCTGAAAATTAGAGATAACGATTGATGGGCCACTTTTATGATGTGGTAGGATGATTGCTTTTTTTCCAGAGGCAAGGGACAAGGGATTCTTGGATATATCTGTTAATAAGAATGCTAACTGGATATGACACAGCGTCAACAGCAATTTTAAGAAATCTGGCAGGAATTTTGTCAGCTGAGTTTGAGTACGGCTTTAATTTCAGAATGATTTTTTTTATGTAGGAGGTATAGATGGGAGATAGATTAAATTCTGGCTGGGAAGATTGTTGTGTGCAGTTTGGAGGGTAGTGTTGAAGCCTGGAGTAGGATAATGTATAGTAGTTGAGGTATTGCGGAAATTCTGAGGTAAAGTGTGTTGTAGGGGAGATGGAGGAGAGGAGGATGTAAGAATGATATTATTAGGGGGCGATAGAGAAAAAGTACCAGTAATATTAGCAAAGGTGTCAATAAAATAGGAGTTAACGATGCTATTGTTCGGGAGGCATGTCAGGATGTGGGCAGGGACTGACTTTCGTGCCAGGGTTTAGGAGATTATTGATGGAAGACAAGAACATTTTAAGGTTATTTTTTCTATTTGTTTGCTGATTCCAGAAGTACTGCTGTTTGTCTTTAGGGATGAGTTTTTTTAGCTTGGTTTCTGAGCTGTTTATAATAAATGAAGTTGGAAGGATTATTTGATTTAAGCCAGAGTTTCCAAGCTTTGTCCCTCTTAGTCATGATTTCTTTGATAGCTTTTGTTAGCCATGGGGCATTATTGGTTTTGACTCTTTTGGTTCTAGTAGGAGCTAGGCTATCCAAGATTTTTTAGAAAGGAGTTATTAAGGAAGAGCACAGTGTCATCCAATGGAAGAGTTTTAAGACAATTCTAGTTAATCTAATTTAGTAAGTTATTAAATGTCTGGGGGTTAAATTGTGAAATATTTCGGAAAAGTTTGATATTGTGGTCTTTAGGGAAGGATGAACAGGCTCGGATAGCATAGGCAATAGGTGGTCGCTAATGGAATTGGGCATGGTGCCAGAAGTTACATACTTGGAGGGGTCTGAGACAAGAATCCAGTCTAAGATGGAACCTTCATTGGTTTTATTGTTGTACCTAGTAGTGGTAGAGATTAGTTGGGTGACATGAAACAGATTTACGCTGGAGGCTGTATTTTTGGAGGAAGTAGTAGCCCAATCAATATTCATGTCACCAAGGATTATTGTTTCATTTTTTTTATAGTATAGGAAATCCAAAAAAGGATATCTTCTAAAACTGGAATGTTATTTTCAGGGGTGGATGTATAAGACAATAATACAAAGTTTTTTAGAGCAGTGGATTTCCAGAAAGGAGACCAAAATCTCAGCATTTTGGAATTGTGGGATACATTCTGTAAATGGTGAGATGTTGAGAGTATTGCGGTACATGATGGCAACACTGCCTCCTTTTTAATTAAGTCTTTCTGCCTTAATTACACTAAAGTTAGGTGGGAAAAACTCAGAGTCCTGGATAGTCAGTTTTAACCAGGTTTCTGTAACAGCTAGGATATTAGTTTTGTTTTGGGAGAGTGAGGCATGGAACACTGAGGTTTTATTACAGATACTTTGAAAATGTAGAGTAGTTATGTCAAGAGTTTTAGGACAATTAGTGGAGTTAGCTTGTGAGGATAAGAAAGTAGTAGATGGCCCAGGGTTAGGGTGGATGTCGCCAGAACAGATAAGGGATGAAAAGGTAAGGAAGAGATAGAGCATATGTGAGAGCTTGGAGATTATATAGTAGAGAAGGTGGTACTGTGTGTGTTGGGTACAGTATATTCATACGCTGAAATATGTTTTTAGACTGCTAGATACCATGCAGAGTTCTATCCAACTAGCAGTAACAAACCTAGTACATACATACACTGAAGCAATAGTCAAAAATTAGTAAACAGAACTGCAAGCAGAAGACAGTTAAAACAGTTTTAAATTATGTCCTGCAGAAAAAAAAAGTATTTCTATATATGGTAAAGCACCACTAGTTCATAGGTTCATAGATTAGTACTAGGCTAACAGCCCTTGTGGGCCATCTTAAGCTTAGCTAATTACCCCATGTTTGGATCAAACCCTGCACCTTCTGCCTGTGAGGTAAACACCTTAACCATTATGCCAACCTCCCTCTCTTTTAGGCAATGGTTTATGTAAGACCAAGTATTATGCTTTTGTGTGCTATATAGATGCAAAAAGAGGACATTAATGGTAAGAGTAGTGGACTAACAACAGTTGTAGTGAAACGGAACTTGCACTTCGTTATGCTGGGAATTAAATTTGTAGTATGCCACTACAGATGTTTCATTAAATTCATGTGCCTCAAGACACTTAAGGTTTATATTCATGGTTTATATTTAGAGCAAGATATAATATGGAAGGAACAATTCAAGGGTGTAAAAATAATGCACTATGTTTGATATAACTTGTAATGCAGAGGAACATTACTGTAGATTGCCTTAAGACCATAGCACAGAAATCATATCAACTAAAAACGTTCAAAAACTAATAGGCATAAGACAAGACGAGTGTACACTGCAAACTTGCTTTTTCTTTCTGAGCACTATTGTCTGAAGAAGTTAGGAGAAGTGTTTCCTAACGAAAAGCGCTTTACACTTTGTGACTTGGATTTTGTGCAGCCAGATTGTTTTTAACTTTTTATTGCTTGGCGGTTACCGGAGTGTGCACTGGACTACTGATTGCTGTAAGCTTGTTTTACTCAGCTATTAAACCTTGTTGGACTTTGCAGTGTACACTCGTCTTGTACAGAAACCATATCATACAAATGTCTAACAGCAGCAATAACTTATGATAGTGTCAGACAACAACAACAAACAAAATTCTCCTATTATAATTACAGTTGTGGATATAAATACAAGTCTGTTTCAATGAGAAGTTACTTACCAGGTAAGCACACTACTCGGAGGGGGGGACCAACAATGAAGCAGAAGGTTTTTTCTTTCATAATTTTTTGTTTTAAAAAATGGCGCTGATTAGGATGGCATGTATAAATAAGCTCCATTCGTCAACAGAAGAAGGAGGGGCAATATTTAATTGACAAGGGCAGGCAGTAGATGCAATTGGATACAGGGTAAGATGGTGGTTTCAAAGCTACAACCCAAACCAGGCTGAGACAGCACAAAAAACAATCAGATGTTGCCGCAAGTCAAAAGTTGGTACTTTAAAGCTTTTTCAGTGTTATCTAAAAAGACATTAGAGAAGGCGATTTAACAAGAAGAAAAGGGGGGAGGGTCTAACTCATAGATGTGGCCCATAAATTACTTGGTTTAAGTGCAAGCTTTTGAGAATGGGAGGGGAGTACTAGGACCAGTAGTGTGCATACCTTAGGTTAGTAGTCTATAAGATTTAATTCTAGTATAACCTACACGGTGGGCTGATCTTTTTCTCTGTTTAGTTTATTTTGTGATATAGAGGGGTTCCGTGTTCACAGCATTCCTGTTTTCTGAATAGTCAACCTTGCAGTGATAACTCTAGGAGTAGTGGACTCCATAGAGCTGGTCCAGGGAACTGTGGGCTGATCTCTTTCTCTGTTTAGTTTATTTTCTGATGGGGGTTCCATGTTCACAACATTCTTGTCTTCTGAAGAGCCAACCTGTCAGTGATTACTCTAGGGATAGCAGACTTCATACAGCTGGTCCAGGGAACTGTGCTGATCTCTTTCTCTGTTTAGTTTATTTTGTGATAAAGAGGGGTTCCGTCTTCAAGTCATTCATGTTTTCTGCAATAGTGTGACCTGAAGTAGATATAATTGGAGTAAGTTTGTTTCAGGGCTATATACAGCCTAGTGAAGCAATCTGAATTGAAATGATAGCAACAAGACTTGACTCAGTGCACTGCATAAAATTTCCAACAGGTGAATTGAATTACAAAATGACACAGTCATTTTAGTCATAGGTGATTCCATCATGAGGCACACAGATATCCCTCTCACCAGGCTGGATAAAGAGAAGGTCATGGTCAGCTGTCTGTCAGGTGCCAGGATTAGTCATATCACACATGCACTCAAGTCTCTCAAAACAGGAACTGTAATGACTCTGACATAGTCCATGTTGGTGTGAATGACTTGATATGTACCACTCTGGAATATATGAAGAGAGACACGACTGAGCTCTTGGACTGTGTGTCTCAGGCAGGTATATCCCTAGCCTTAAGCAGCATTTTATCATCACCTAGGATGATGCCTCAATACAAACAAACAATGACTGACTTCAATAATTGACTTAGCTTTTATTGTCATTCCAAGGGGATGCATTATCTGTCAGCTTGGGATGACATGATCGACAAACCTCAATGCTTTGCCAGAGATGGTCTTCATCTGTAACAGCTGGGATTTCAACTACTGACTAAGGCTCTTGCCACCCCATAAAGCTTTTTTTAGGCAGTGTCTGAAGGACAAAATTCCCGACGTAAAAACTCCATCTAAAAACAATCTCAAGGCTGTGCTGCTAAATGCTGGGAGTCTTAACATGAAACTGCATTCACTGGAAGCAGTTCTCACCTTGGGAAATGCATACATTTGTGCAGTCACAGAGACCTGGTTAAAGGCTGTGGGGAGCTCCCCAACCATACTTGGCTACACCTCCTTCCATACGCTAAGACCACAGACTGAAGGTATTACATCTCCAGATTGGTTAAACAGTATGATTCCCTGGAGATACTTCAGGTGCAGTTAACTGTTGGTAGGACACCTATTTAAGTCATTGCCAGATACAGGACCCCCTCCATGAATCAGGACACCCACTCTGCCTATTTGGACCTATTTGAGTCTATCAAGAAATATGTGAACACCCTGGTTTTGGGCCACTTTAACTAATCATCCACTGACTGGGTAAATTACTCATGCTCTAACTCACTTGCCCAAAGGTTCCTCAACTTCATTAACTCCAGTGCCCTGGAGCAGCTGGTTGACACTACCACAAGGGGTGCCAACATCTTGGATCTGGTGCTTACCAATATGGGGGATGACTGTAGCACCCCCATTGTGAAGCATTCCCTCATGAGAACTGACTACAAATCAGTCTCATTTGAAGGCGCTATCACACCTGAATCCCCATCAGCAACTAAACTAAATATCTTCTCCAAAGAAGATTATAACTTCTTACAGTATGGTATAAATAGCTTTATTGCACCTCCCCCTCAGATGCAACTGGCAACTATGCCAAGTTCTAAACCAATGCTTTATACAAACACCTGTCTAACTGCACTGACTCAGCTGTACCTGACAGGACCAAAACAAGCTCTTCAAGGAAGAGCCAACTGCCTGGAGGACAACTGCGATTAACAGGCTTTACAATAAGAGGAACAAATTGCTGAAGTGTAAGAGAGAGTGAGCCCTAAACTGGAAACACTCCCTCCTCATTTTAAACAAGCAAATAAGACTTCTTGTGAAGTCCTCCAAAGCAAACTACAAATCCAAATTACCTTCCACAATTAAGGACAACCATAATGTGCTCTTGAGTTACATTTATTTATTTATTTTATTTTATTTTACATTTGTTGACCGGGCTAGTCCAACTGGATATATGTCCATTTTCAGTAGAGGCCCGGGGAGAAAAGCTCCACAAGTTAAACATCCAAGTACATAAGGACAATGATATTTACAAAAGACATTTGAACTATTAATTAGACAGTCACACAAAACATGTCAAAAATGAGAAATGCAAATAATGTTCTTTATAAGCAATACCCGAACACACACACTATAAAAAAAAAAAAAAAAAAAAAATAGACACAAGTCCTAAAAAAAGTAGGCTAGTTAGTTGATAATACAGACACTATATACATAGGTATATGCTCTCAATAAGATAAGTGATAAAAATTATGTTTTAATGGGAAGGGGAAGTTGTTTAATCTGGGTTAATCTACAAACATAACCTAGAAGGAAAGGCCCAGATTTGTGCCAAACTGGTAGTTAATGATACCACATATACTGAGCCTGTGGACACAGCTAACCTGGTAGCCAACAGGTTCTGTGAAAACCTCAGTCCCCTGTCCCCACCACACATACCCCATGACATCCATACCACCTGTCCTCTATCTTGCATCTCTAAAAAGCAGGTCATAAACGCCCTCTCTAAGGTCAAAAGCACAACATCTATGGGACCTGATAACATCACAGGTTGTGTCCTACACGGACTCAAACAAGAATTCGCAGCACCACTGGATATTCTTTTCAATCATAGTCTTAACTCCGGCTTTGTCCCAGCTGAATGGAAAATGGCCACCATTATCCCCTTGCACAAAGGTGGCATTTCCATTGACACCAGGAACTATAGACCTATTAGCCTGACTAGCCTTATAACAAAGATATAGGTAATCTCCAAACTCCTGACCCTACTCAGTTTGGATTTGTCAAAGGGAGATTATGCCTGTTAAACCTGCTGGACTTCTTTGAGACAGTCACCAAGGCCCTCAATGAGGGGAAATCTGAGCATACAGCCTATCTAGATTTAGCCAAGGCTTTTGACACTATCCCCCACTCAGGCATCATTGACAAACTCACCCAGCTTGGTATCAACCCTTATATCATTAGATGGATCACTAACTGCTTCACTGATAGAACCCATATAATCAAAGTAGGGAAATCTACCTTCAACAGCAGATATGTAACTAGTGGTGTTCCACAGGGATCAGTCCTGGGACCTCTACTGTTTGGAATCTATTTATCCAAAGTACAAGCTAAAACTAAAGGTCTGTGGTTGACAAAGTTTGCTGATGACTGCAAACTGGGAGCGGTCATAGAATCTCCATTTGATGTCAACATCCTACAATGGGGTCTTACACAAACAAATGATTGGTGCCAAAGTCATGGCCTTAAACTCAATGCAAAAAAATGTATTATTATCCCTTTCAGTAAGTGCGACGTTCCTGTTAACTACCACATCAATAACAACATCCTAAGTATGCACTCAGTGGTGACAGACCTGGGCACACAGGTTGACAGCAACCTTAACTTTGATCACTATGTCTCCACAGTGGTAAAAAGGGCATTCTGTATTGCTCATCTCATAAGTAAGACCATTACATACAGAAAAAAAGAAGTTATAATCTCTCTGGAATCTTCCCTCATCAGGTCAATAATTGAGTACAGCGCCCCTTTTGGTATGTACCTTTTCAAGCACTTGCAGCAAATGGAGAGACCACAAAGTTTCCTGATAAGGAAAATTCAAGGTCTTCAGCATCTGTCCTATGTGGATCATCTGAAATCACTGTCACTTTATTCTGTTTCATACAAACTACTCAGAGGTCAGCTATGCTTTGCATATAAGGTAACCTTTGACCTTGCTTTATTGGAAATGCTGCATACCTGCAAGTCAAATGGTATATGGGTTACTTGCTCTAAAGACCTTACCTTGCTATGTGATATTAATAGAACCTGCTGAAGGGACAGATTTGTCTCCCAGAGGTTACTACACCTTTGGAATGGACTCCCACTTCATGTCAAAGAGAGCACCTTAGTGGGAATTTTCAAACGCAGTCTGGATGATTGGATGGGTAACCGTAAATTCACCCCAGGGGTTCCACCTGTGGCAATTGGTGCTGACCTTGGAAATAAGGGTAGAACTTGGCTAGGCCCTAGGGCCATTAGCCTAGAAACATCCTATGATCCTATAATCACATTCAGGGAAACTAAGTGAAAAAAAAAAGAAACAGTATTAGTACTTAGTATTTCACTGAAGCAGTAAGTATTTCTGATACCACACCCTGACAAAGGTTGGTGAAATATGTCTATGGCAAATGAATGAAGCTATGTCTGATGTTTGTAACAAAGTCTGCTTACAAAGATGCTCTCAGTTTCTTTAAGACTGCTGTAGCCTGTGACACCTGTGCACTGGCCGAATAATTATGGAGCCTCAATCCTCACCACTAGCACCAGTGAAGGGCATCCACATTGAAAGTATAACAAGTACATACACAGTAAAGTACAATTTCCCTTAAGAGCACACAGAGATCACAGTCAAGTTGGGGCTGGTTTCTCCCTCTCTCTCCAGATCCCCAATAAGACTACCCACTGGCACAGCTACAGGGTTCAGATGTCAGCTGAGTGGTCAAGCCAAAACCTCCAGCACCCTCTCTGTCCAACCAGTGCTTCATGTCCCTGCCCACGTAGCTGACACACACACACACTTTGAGATTTGAGTTATATACAACACACAGACACTCCTGGAGAAGGCTGGCACAGGTTCACTAGCCATGCCCCCGTCTGCCCAGACCATAAGTTAGTACCAACTGCCACCGACTACTATCAGCTACTATAAAGGCCCTTACCAAAGGGTGCCCAATTCTACTGTGCAATGTTATTGTTATCCAAATAGTAAGTGTGATGAACAGCAAGGCTATTGGAGTGGCTTGTACAGTATCACCAAATACATGCAAGTACACTAAGACCTTAACTTATTTCTACACAAACCATCCACAGTTAAAAGGTTTAAAAATATTTAATAATAAATAATAAAAGCTTAAGATAATACTCATTAATTCAACACAATGACAATAGAGAGTTCAGAAATCACAGGAAATAATTTATAACAACATTGTAGGATAGTCTCACATAAATATAGAAAACATATATACTAATCTGGCTATATTCCTATCTATGCCTAAGAGAAACAATGTTCTAAATAACTTTACTTACATAGCAAGGCACAATGCTGCTGAGTTATTGTCAGCTTCAGAACAAAATACAAAATGTCATTCTTACTTTCTGAGATAGCCGTTAAATTGATAATACACATTACTGCTGAGTCATTTCAGATTACATAATTCTTGACACTTCTGCTTAAGTTTCCTAGGCTCACAGAACTTAAAATTTAACATTTTTTGTAATCTGCTCCTGCCAGGATGCCACAGCAATAAAAGACACTTTACATGTGAAACCTAGTAATTATCTGTCTTAGGACAATAGAAAGAATTTCTAGCTGCAGACATCCTGTCTCCTAGCATGAAATCACACAGTCGTAAAATCCTTCACTTATCAGCTTTCTTCCAGCAGGGTGTACTGTGATTACATTTTTGAAGTTCAGAACATAACATCGTTTTCTTACATTTGTCAAACAAGCCGGTGGATCACATTAATATTTACAAGGACAGAGAATTATTTACAACATTTTATCTAGCTAGGCTAGCAGCCTTTACATAGCCCACCATAATTTAGGCAGTATATTAATTTATAAAAAGTAATGCAGAACTAAGGCTGTACAATGCAATGGTTTATTTGTATACTTTTCAACACAATTTAATACTATTTTTCAGACAGGTAATCAAAAGTGATTTGCAAGATTTTATCTTTTTTGTACTAATTCTCTGCCTGTAGCAAAGGCTGCCTGTTAGCTGTGCTATTCCATCTATTACTATGACAATATAGTTCTTTTGTACAGACTGAGGGTTAACTTGATTCTTATGTCAAGAGAAGTACTTTTCGTGTTAACATTTAATTTGAAGTCCTAAGGAAATTAAGGTTTTTCCCTTTAATGAGCCTGACTCTCTGTACCATATTTTTGTTACAGCAGATCATACTGGAAATTGATACAATCTTGTGACAAAATAACTTTCACTTTAGTGATCATTCTGTTGTACTTTGAGGTACAGAAATCCAGGTTCATTACTATGAACCTTTACCTTTCTTAAGACTCCACACATTAAAATTTCAGCACTAAAGTGATGCTTTGTAGCTTAAACTAAGTAAAACACCTGCATGTATGAATAAAAACAACACAACAGTAAAGAATATAGTTATTCTGTTGTTTTTTCATCAGTATTTGGCAGGTCTGCAAAAAACCAACCCAACATTTCATTTTCACTAAGGTGCTATAGTTAACTTGTTCCACAGCTATGTGGATTGGATGAAATTATACTGTCCACGACTCTTCAAACTACATTACCAATAAGCTTAGGGATCAAAGTGAAATTTACCTCTTTGTATGAGTACTACTGTTTTTGTTAGTTGCTTAATTGCAGTAGTCTGCCCTTTTCTGCACTGAATCTCATGCGCTGCCTTTCTGCCTATAGGATAAGATTCCCAAGTCCTTTCCTGGACTCTTTCCTCTATCCTGTATGGCTCCCTACTTTAAGTGCGAGTCCTATTATTTTGAGTACTTCAAAAAGAGAACTTTATGAGTGAGTGAGTAATACAATCCCAAAAGTCAAGTTAATGCCATCAATGCATTTTTGCAAGGAGACTTTGCCCCAATGTTTGAATATCCTAACTCTGAGATCACTGCACCTCTGTGTTGAGGGAATACTCCAAGGTACCACAAACTCAGGTTTAGTGTATATGTATGGCTTCTGTATATTTAATGCACTTTTCATTTTCGTTATTCTGAGGATTCCAATAATACTGATCAGAATTTCTACTGGTACTTGTGAACAATATATGAATTTGCATTGGGTTGTTATGTGATAGAAACCACATATACAATTCACAAATGTCACAGCAACTCTGCAAATAGCTACATATACTTCTGTGTACATGAATGAGTGCAGGTAGAAAGTAGGTATGAAATGAGTGGCAGCCTGTCTGTCCACTGTTTACAGATTTGTGAATTGCAGCATGGACTGTGAAGATGAGTCACATATTTATGGAGTATGATTGTGGATGTGCAGCATGAAAAAAAGTAAATGGCAATCTCTTGACTTGGGAACAAGGGCATTCTGCTCAGGATAAGAGTGCTAAGCAAAAACTTCAACATTTAAAATACAGACATGGTTCAGAGCAACACAGGGGCCAACCAAACATGCTGCCCTACCCAGTGACCCAAATGAGCTCAGGCTAACAGAACCTCCAAAAGAAACAGATCCATTAATCTCAAGGCAAACGAGACAAAACTTATATGAACTGACCTCTAGGTTGAAAGTCAAGAACTCCATGGTCCTTCTTTGTCCCCAGTGGACTTTGGTGTCACTGTGGTTGACTGGCAGTTGGTACATAGAATTAAGACTGTGAGCTGTAGTTCCTTTGTTACAAGGTTTGATTCCCTCAGCCCTCATTTGCCTACTGTGTGACCTTGAACAAGCCAGTTAACCAAATATTATTCGTATGTCACCCCTGAAAAAGGACTATGTGTCCAGTGAACTTACCTGGATAACAAATGGGTATCATTATAATTTTATTATTATTATTAGTAGTAGTAGTAGTAGCAACTGCAACACGTGGGAAGAACTAACAGCACCTTTTCTTTACAGAATAGTGAAGTCCATCCTCCAACCTGGACCTGCAATGTGACAGAGTTTTCATAGCTTACTCCAGCATGACCAGACCCCAAGAACATGGACAAAACCTCTGTACTTTGGCAGCAGTGTTCCTTACATGGGCAGACAGTACTGGCAGACACTGCAGCTGTATGCACATGAAATCTGTATGGCAGCTGACCATTTCATATGGGTAACACCTACCAGCATTCGCCATATGCATATGGGTTTGTACATATCTGGATACACAGATCTATGCTTCTGTGAAGGGACATTTCCTTTCAACACAAGCACTACCCTAGAATAGGTACCACTGTGGGCTGTACAATATTCAGAAAAGGAGATAGAGTGGAGCATTAATAGACCTCTTCAGGTATGCTGATTGCACACAATGTTATGTACACCATGAGTTTAGCGATGCAACATCACATCCTCTATGTTGAAAGCAATGCTTTCATATATTTAGTAAGGGATGCACAAGACTCAGTCATTTATGAAATGATGCAAGCCATCAGGACAGTGGGAGGGACTGACAATAATGCAGGACTGTCCTACATATACCTGCTGTGCACTTTACCCAGCCCTGTCTACCATCTGTGCAGAAGGTGATTGTCAGTATGTAGTCTCACAATGGTGTGACTCCCTTCTATGAACCACACTAATGTCTGAGAAACATACAACAGAAACTATGCACATCCCTTTTATGGCATGACAGAAGTTCATGTTGTATTCTTGTTCCAAAGTTTCTGTCATTAACAAAGAGGCTGACATATTTTGTATTCCCAAGATCAACCTCTGCAGTACTCCAGGTATCACTTTCCTTATTCCTCAACCTCTGTGGTACTCCGTGTATCATTTTTCTTATTCCTGACAGTGTCCTGTCACCATAGCCATCTGTTTTCTGCCATGCAGCATCCGAGTTCCCTAGACTTTCTCCATCATCAGTCCCCTCTGGTTTTTCTTGCAGTCTCCTGTGCAGGACTGAGTCAAGGGCCTTGGAGAAATGCAGGCAGATCATATTTACAGCCCCCCCACCTATTAATTTCTCTTGCAGTCTAATCATAAAAGTGAATCACATTTCACAGCTTCTTTTGCCTGTGAGTTCATTTTAGTTGCTGGTCCAGAAATTTTTGTCCTTTATAAAAGCAGCTAGACTTTCCATTGGGATTCTCTACATGTCTTTCCTTGCTACTGTTGTCAGATTAACAGGCCTGTAGCTGTGTGGAGTTTTACATTTTATAAGTGTCCCACACCTGCTGTTTTCCAATCCTTAGGAATTTCAACAGCGACAAATGATCTGCTGAAAAGTATGGTGGCTAGATTGCTAATATACTTAGAAGAATCCTGAGAACCATAGGATGGAACCTATTTGAACCCAAATTGTCCCTTTGGATAGGTAGTTCTCTTTCAACATCCTTCTATCTCTATTTTGGTATCTGCCCAGTACTCTCTCTCTCTCTCTCTCTCGGTTATCCTGCTTCCGTCACAGCATGACACTGTATCCCTGTTTTCCTTTATGAAAACTGAAGCAAAGTATTACATTAATATCTCTGTTTTTCTCCAGTTATCTGTGATCTTCCTTACATCTTTGTTCAGTCTGGCCAGGTCTGTCCCTCCCGCCATTCCTTCTTTCTGCTGTGTAACTTAAAAAGTTGTCCCTCCTTTGATCACTTCTGACAAATGTCTTTCATCTTATGCTTTTGCTGGCCTCACCTTCTTTGTTGCACTTGTGTTTGCCTTCTTATATTCTGACACATCCCTGCCCCCTCCCTACTACCTTCAGTATACCCTCAATTTTTAACTAATCACTAGAGTTACCTTCCTTTACATAAACATTGGCCTTATTTTTTTTATTTCTGTGTTTTTCTAAACTTCTCATCTATAAGTCTGAGTACTGCATCATTGACTCATACCATGTCTTATTTACTTTGCCTGTGTTCCACTAACTTAACTTTATCTGTCTTTATTATGCCATCATAATCAGTGTCTGTGTAATAGAAATGCAGCTGCTCAAACATCAAATTAAAAAGAGCAGCACTTTTAATCACAATCAAAATGTGAAACTGCAACATTATTTAACAAATAAAACTGGGGGAGGGGGACCCTTGCCTTCCAGCATTTGGGGCTGTCACCCACTACACCCTTGTGACTTAGGTATAATAAATGCAGGATTATTGTATCTTGAAGTAAGGAGAAATTCTCAAGATACTGCAATCTCAGTCTTTAAATAAATACCAAGGGGTTGGCATACTAGTGATCACACATTACAATGTTTATTACCAATGTATTGCATTTAAGCCTGGCACCCATAATCATTTTCCCTAAAAGTCCTCTGCATCACCTTTGTCCTTGTCATTTCCCCTGCTCTAATCAATAAAGAGGTATAATTGCTGTTGGCTAAAGGTGCCTTTACTGGGATTTCCCTGATGTCCTCTACCTTCAAGCCATGCCTGCTAGTCAAGGGTGCCTTTACTATGCCAGCTCTGATGTCCATTACATTAGTTAGTGACATCACTGATGGCTAATGTTGCCTTTATTGGAGCATCCCTGTTGCCTTCTACCTTAGTTATGACCACATCCAGAATTTTACCCTTTTTGGTATAGCCACATGCCAGGTGGTGGAATCTCAGACCATCAAATACCTCCATTTACACCTTATCTTTCCCTACAGTGGACCTCAGACTCTCACAGTCTGCTCTTGGCAGACATAGACCCCCAGGTCTAAAACCCTCTTCCTCCTACCTTGTCATTTATTCTTACCGTCAGTCTCTGATTCTCCATTCTGGAAGTGTTTGAAGGCCTGTACACTGCAATGATCCACCAGCATTCCCCCACCTCCTCTAGTTCAATAGAGGCAATGCATATCCTAGGATCTGACCCTGCCTTCTTCCTTTAGCCTTCTTGGGTAGTGCTCCTCCTCCACTCTGACCTCAGATTTGTTGATCTCCTTCAGGTTGATTACAGCTTCACCTTCATCCATTCCACTGCTGTCGACTGTAAATATCATATACCATGCATATCACACCCCACCCCTCTTATTACTGACTTATGTTTCTATGATGTCAGCAATGCTGATCCTCATCTGCTGCATCACTGCCTGTAGGTCTCTTATCATGCTATCCAAACAGTTTGGTCTGCATACTAATACTACCCAGCGGTTATCACTCTTTTGTTTTTATGTCATTTTATTCTTAATTCTAGTGTCCAAGTACTTACCTTCATCCTCTGCATTTATGACACTTCCTTCCACCCCCTCAGCTTAAAGGTACAATTATCGAGATGTATATTTTCTGCTCATCTTTGAGGGCTACATTCTATTCTTGACTAAGATGGATCACATCCTTGTCATACAAGTAGGCCTCCCTGCCAGGTTTCCATCTATTGGTGGTGGGAGAGTCAATCATACCCCCCAACTTGTTTTACTGTGCTGGCTGCTGGTAGGGGTAACACTTGTGAAAATGCTACCTGCAGCCTCCTAGCCTGACATGTTTCAGCCATCTCCCTGGCCCTGTCTAGTACCACCACAAAGTTCTCCTCAAACAGGTCATTGGTGTCTACATGTACCACAAATTATTATCCAGTCCTCAGCTCTGATGAACCTGCTTGGCAACTCCACCTCTGTGTTATTAAGTCGGACCCTGGAAAGTAGTTTCACTGTAATCTTCTCTCCTGTCTTCCTTGCAAGACTCTTAAACCACGTATTCAGTCATCAAATCTCTCAGTCATCAAATCTCTCTTCTCTCTCTCCTCAGAATGATTTGCTCCTCATTCATTTTGTGCCCCATATGCCTGCTCTTCTTATCTGCAAACTTTTTTCCTCCAGCTCCATTACTTGCTGCTCTTCTCACAGTCTGAGCTGCTTCTCTCAAACCCTGAGATGTGTTGGATCCTGTTCCCATCCATCTTGCACTTTTATCAGCTCTTTTCACTATTCTGACCTTGTCCCTCTCATCTTGCTGATGACCACATTCCTACTGCTTTTCTTCTGATAATGTGTTCCCCTTATCCATTTCTGGATGTGTCTGCCCTTCATCATGCGTTATTGCTACCTGCACCTGTCAGTCCTGCTTGGTTGCTTTTATCCACTCTGTCATAGCTGCATCATCCAACTTCTTCCTTCACTTTATAAGACACCAAACATTTACTTGTACTCTTTTTTGTTGTTGTCACATTCTCTTGTTCTCTGCCTTTCCCCCTTACCTTTTGCCTATCCTACACTATCTACTACATGGTTGCTTTTACATCCTCGGGCCTTTCTTACCTTGCAAGACATTTCCAGTGCCCATGGCCTCACCTGAATCTCTCCATTTTCCTGCAGACACCAAATCCTCTACCTCAGAGCTGCCTAAAATGAAAAAAAAAAACTGTCCTACATTCTATATACATCACATATTTATTTTCCACTTTCCTTGACAAGCCTGCCTTGTTCCAGTTGTGCTGTTCTGTACTTAGACAGATCCATTTTCCTTTTTATTATAGTTTAAATGTATATTTCATTGTCTTTCTAACAAAACTGTACTTCAGTATGAACTTCTAAACAAACCACAGTCATGGGACAAAGCAGATGATATTAAGAATCAGCAACCATCATTTAATTAACCTTACCTACCAACAATGAGAATGTTTATATCAGCAGCTCACACATGAAACACATTTACATGTCTTTAAGAAGTAGTCAGCTCACATCCAGTTCTATGCCAATACCATACAGCCAAGGGTACAATGATCATTTCATATTCAATTATGTTTTGATATAACGAAAATAAATGGGCTCTCTTATTAGGAATGTACCTCTCACATGAAGTTTATAAATTAAATAACAAAAATGAGAATGATTTAAGTACATGTAAAATGGAAGTCAAATATGTACATCTCTCTATCTATAAATGTATAATAAGGTTCTTCTTTCCTTAAATAGTCTTTTAAATGTGCTAAAATACTACATCCAGTCAGAAGGCTTAAAAATATACCTCATGTTTATAGATATTGTACACTAGCTGGAAATCAGAAAATGAATGTATAAAACCTACAAGAATATCTGTTCTGCAACACACAGTAAATTAAATTTCAAGCTATCAACTGCAAACTGTTGTAAGGGAACAAAGAATCTGAAATCCATTAAAATCTTCATAAGTAATTGATTCAGTGGAACCAGGAAAGTATAAACTGAAAGATTAAAATAATGTGCTATATAAAAGGCAGCAATAAAATATCCAAAATCTTTAAATGTAATTCACTTTTGTAATCAACAAGGCTGCAAGACACGACTGTATTACTTTACACCAATAACTATAAATATGGTTATGTAATCATATATCAAGTGCTTTAAAGAGCAAGCAAAAAAAGAGTGATCATTTTAGAGTGGATCTGGAATGACTGAAATGTAAAATAAATAAATACATATCTATGCCCCTGTATACCCCGAAATCTCATGCTTATTATATATTCCATTATCCAAAATTATTAGCGTTGTCGCCTCAGAGCAAGAGGTTCTCCAGATCGATTATCAGCAGGAGTGCCTTCTGTGCGGAGTCTGCATGTCCTCCCTGCAGTTGAGTGACTTTAAAGAAATTAAGGTAGGTGCGTGTGACGTGCGTGCGTGTGTGGGTGCGTTGGCAACTAGACACCATAAAAATTCACTGCCAATCATTAGCGGACCAGAGTTTTGCTGTGGTAACCCCTAACTGGGAAAAGCTGAAAGAAAGTTTATTCTCCAAGATCACACAACAGTGGAGTAAGGACAAATTGCCAGACCTTTCTCCCGTAATGTGAGTTTGTATAGAAAACAGTAATCAGGCTTAAAATAAGTGAAAAAAAAACATTCACTCCTATCAACTGCAAAAGTAAATATATGCAAACCAACACCTAATGAACAAGTATAAACTGTAAACAAACCAAGCTCTTAATAGTTAAATCAAAATTCGGCAAATTTTGTTTACTAAAAACAAATGTAGGGTAACTTACCAATCAATCAATCTATGTGGCAGATGGATCCAGCCAGACAACAGTCTTTTGTAGTTGTATCTTTCTGATTGATTTTCATTTTATTTCGCAACACCTTTACACGTGATGCTTTATCAAAGCATTCCATTGCGGACAGTGAAACAGTGATCCAGTCTCACTGCATTTACAGTTTTGCTTTTCTTAAGATTTTATATAAAAAAATACTACATTTCAGTCTTCAAATAATGTAATAACATCCCTTAAGATCTTAGCCAAAATTATCAAAGTGATTGTTGGCCCAGTGTGCAAAGAAAAATCTGTTGCTTTGCTTTTTTTTTTTTTTTTTTTGCTTGTGCTATATATTAAGGTATACAGGACACCAATGAGACTCCTCACTTTCAATAAGGTTCTGTGGTTATGCATTCCACAATCTAAAATGGACTGAAATTACACATTTCAGGGCAGTGTAAACAACAGTACATATGAATGTTAGAAATCAAATTTAAATTCAATTCATGGTTGGAATAAAAAGAAAAGAACTGCTAGTTCCCACTGCATTTGAGATGAGAATTAAATGTTCTTTTAAATAGTATAAGCAGAGTTAATGGAAAATGAAGTAGAACTAAGGTTTACTGTAGGAGGAATGCATCCTAGCAGAAATGCTTCTAGATACTCTTTATTAGCAGCCAGAGTTTGATTCTTATTATTAACAACAACTCTGTCATGCTAACTGGTGTGGAAGCTGTTAGCATCAAAAAGATAAGCATGCTGTACAAACTACAGGAAAGAGTTTCTTTTTAAAGGTCAACTAATTGCAGGATCCAGTCGCTGACAATTATTCAAAGCAGTTCCTTTAGGTTCTAATTATTCAAAGAGGACATTGGATGTGGTGCATACTTGTTAGCATAGCTGTGCTCTGAATTAAACTTACTACTGGAAAATGACAGATTTAGGGCTGGGATGGGGGGAGGGGTGCTCTAAAACTGGAAGATACCTCTGCATGAGTGCTACCTGCTGGCAAACTAAACTGTTGCTTCCATATTCAAGTAATTCAAAAAGAAAATGCATACAAAAAAAAAAAAAAAAAAAACAGGTTCAAAATCCGTATTTTACCTATGCCCAGTACTGTTTAGACCTCATTCAGCTTGTGACATTCTCCTTACCTTTCCAGCCCTATTATGCACCTGTGTATGTACTTAGAAAGGATTTCAAAACCAGCACTGCTATATCAATATATATATATATATATATATATATATATATATATATATATATATATATATATATATTTATATGTACCTAGAAAGGGTTTAAAAACCAGCATTGCCTATATACCACTGCTGCTCTAGTATACCTTTTCACCAAAGTTCCCTGGAACTGTCTTACATGCAATTCTGTGCTGATATTCAGAGTTGTTAGAACTCAGTCTGTGTCTTTATAGAGACCATTTTTTTGCCTTAGTGTTTTATTTCATTTACTTGCATATAATGCTATGACTTAAACCCTAGCTAATATAATAATGTTTTACAAAATGCTGTCTAACATATACTAAAACACATATAAATAACCTATGAATAACATTGCCAAAAGACGATTTCAGAAGTTTTTTGGCATACAAAGAAGTTTGGTGGCAATTACTAACAGATGCATGTACACCACCAGGTCTGAATGACCATATATCCATCAAACCACTCCTGTTATACAAATAATTGAAGTACATTAGATTGATCACCCCTATGTTATTCATAGGTTATTTATATGTGTTTTAGTGTATGTTAGATAGGATTTTATATTAAATGATTGATACATAGTAACCACATTTTTATATTTGTATTTTTTATTTATTTAACTTATTTACAAAGGATGTGAAAATAGCGATTGCTATAGAATGTGTTTTTGAGTTGATTTGTTAGATACTTTGTATTCAGACTGTTGCCACTTTAAGAAATTTGGCATCAAAGAGATTATTTAAACAGTTGGAATTAGTGTTTGAGCTGTTCTGATGAAGCTCACTTTGTGTGAGTGAAAGCGCTTAACCTATATTCATCTCAAATAAATGGAACTTGTTTTTATATTGAGTCTGTGGATATAATCTGTTGGACATTTTTGGACACCTTACTTAACAGTTTGTGACAGCGTTTTGCTTTGTTGGTGCAAAGCAGTTAGAGGCATTTTGTTTCGCCAAACAGTTGCTGCTTCTGGATCCTACTGAACTGTTTTGCGGGCGTTTTACTTCGCCTTATGGTTGCTGTCTCTGGTCTCTTTTGAACTATTTTGTAGATTGTTTTCATATCGTACGATTGGTACTGTAAAGGAAGACGGCAATTTCTTTTGGTGAGTTTCGGATAGCGGATACAGGCGTTCTTTTTCCGCTTTTTGTTTTAAATTGGTGCACAAGGAGCGCTTGCAGTTACCAATTCTGTTGTTGCTCATGGAATCCGAACTCAACAATTCTGAGGCCTCCTCGCCCATAAAAAGGAAACATTTAAGAAACTTCAATCGGAGGTTTCTTTAATTAGGGGTGATGTGAGTAAGCTCATTTCTTTGCTGTATTCTAGTGGAGTCAATACTAGTGACACTATCGACCTTAATGGTATAAGCAACAACAAGGGTATTAAGACTAGCAGTGGTTCTACCATTGTTTGTAAACCTATAAATTCAGGTCATGCAACTGGTATAGCCCATGCAGATGGAGGGAGGACATCTAAAGATGGTTCAATATTGATTACTTCATCTTCTGAGATACCCAATGGACAGGGACAAGACCAGATAAGTTTTGGAGATATTGATTTACCAAACGTACAAAATCAAGTTGAACCTGGTAACAGTAGACTGGCACCCACAGATTTCACGTTTGATTTTTCTTTTGGAAATCTGAGTGAAGAGGCCAGAAGGACTGGCACTAAGCCCAAAAGAGCGCAATTGATGCGCACATATCTTAACACCAACCTTAAGGACAGAACTGACAAAGGTACTGTATTGCCCACTAAGCAAAGTGAATGTGGTGGAAATGGATTAACATCACAGGGAAACAAGGAGTTTTATTTAAAAAAAATGTTTTGATTTTGACTGTGATTTTGATAATATACCTGATAATAAGGACAATGCACAGTTTGATCCCCACAAGTTAAAGGGAACTTTAAAAGATTTAATTTACATGTTGGGGAAAAAATTAAATATTATAAACTCTATTAAATTAGATAATGCATATTTGGCCAAATGTATAGATACCAATATTATTCCCATGGGTTTACGTTTTTTTTTTAAATTCCCATGGGGGTTGAATTGTCTATTACAACTATTAATGAATTTAACAAACTATTTGATTTTTTTGGCATACAGTACATGAAATTGCTAATTAAATGCAATGATGAAAAACTTAGCAAATATATAAATGAAGTGGAGCAATTAAATGATATTATTTTGAAAGATCATATGTTTGTACATTGGGAAAAATTGTATGCGAAACAATTTGAATCAGCTGATTCAAAAACAAAAAAAGCTTATGAAAGGAAAAGTAAAAACATGAAAAGGGATGTTGAACAGTACAAGAGAGGTCAGGCTTATCAGTGGAGAGGGGCATACCATCCTGATAGACCAGACTCTAATGAAGGATATACCAACAATGCACATCTTATGTATACGAACCAATCTCGTAATGGGAATTTTGGTCATGATGTGTCTAGACATTATGGAGAGGAATACACTTACTACAACAATAAGAATTTTCACCAGGGATGGAAAAATGGAAAACAGATAGGTTGGAAAAGAGGAGTAAAATGGAGAAAAAAGAGTGTTTACCATCAGGAAGAGAAAAAAGGGAGGAAATGGTAGGAGTGATGGACATAGGAACTGGCAGTTAGAGATTAAAAATGATCAGGACATTGTAACTGATGGAGTTATTCATTGTTACAATCAATTTAAAATTTATAATTATACACACACTTTATTGGATAAATCTCATTTTAGTTTATTATTGAAGGGAATGAAATACATCCCTACATCTTATTTTAGACTGGTTGACTGCCTAAGTGAATTCAAGTTATACATAAGAAAACTGAATTTAGCCCTGTTATTTAAGGACAACAATCATTAAACTATATGTAAGATAGGAGGCATTAAGAAAAAGAGTACTTTTATTCCACCCATGAATCCTAATGTTCAAACTTTTGACAGACTGGTTACACAGAAGATTTATCAGACGCAAAATCAGATTACTAAAAAGAGGTTGAGAAACAATCTTTCTCATGAAGAACTAATGATACTCAAAGAGTTAAGGACTAATAACAACGTAAGGGTTATGAAACCTGACAAAGGAGGGGGTGTTGTTATATTTGATAGTTTGGAATATATTTCTAAAATGCATGATATTCTTCATGCATCTGGGAACTATGCCACGGTTTCTCTTAATGAAATAAACATAGCCTACAGGCGTATAGATTTGCATATAGAAGAATTTTTGTTGGATAGACGAATAACTGAGGACACATACTACTTTCTTAGGGTTGAACATCCAAAAATGGCCACTATTGTAAGCATTCCAAAAATTCACAAAGATATTGGGAATCCACCATTTAGGCCTATTATAGCAGGCAGCAAATCTGAAACTTTTCCATTGGGGGTATTAGTAGATACCACGCTTAAACATTTATATGGAGAAGTAAAGCATATAATTAAGGATTCCTGGGAATTTTTAAAAAAATATCCAGTGGATATATGGAAACAGGGATTTTTATTTGTATCTATTGATGTGGTGGACTTATTCTCTTGCATACCAAAAGATGAAAGAATGGAAGCATTTACCAACAGCATTAGAAAACATAGTCACCTCACATGAGACAAAACATGTCTGATTATTGGAACTAATGTCTATAGTTCTTGATCATAACTATATCTATTTTCAGGGTGAGTTATTTAGACAAACTAAAGGTGTTGCTATGGGGGCAGCTTGCCCCCCCCATATTTGCAAATTTGGTAATGCTAGACTGTGAGGAGAACACCATATTTAATAGTACTTATTATGAAAACAACATTAAATATTATTCACGCTTTTTAGATGACATTTACATGTTATGGGATGGACATCAAGATGTCTTTAATGAATTTATGGAGTATTTGAACAACAGTAGTGAATCTTTGAAATTTACATTTACTTGTAGTAGTGAAGGTGTTGCTTACTTGGACACCTTTGTAACTAATACAGATGTGGGCTTTAATTCAAGAATACAGAGGAAAGAGACTTTCAGTAGTTCGTAATTAGAATACACTAGCAATCACTCTAAAAAAAATGATGCATAATATTTATAAGGGGCAATGTATAAGAGCTGCGAGGATGACCTCTGAATTTACAGATATGGTGAATGAACTTGGATACATTACAGAGCTGTTTAAGGAAAGAGGTTATGACCATAATATGGTGAGAGAGACAAATGAATATGTTATGAGAGAATGGGGAAAGAAATATACCCCATTGCTAGGGCTCAACAGGAATAATGCTGAAGAGGTTGATAATACGAACTATACGAAGAGATCAGAAGGTTACAGTAGGGTTTGTGTCCTTGAATACGGACCATACACAAATAGAATTAAAGACATATTAAAAGAATATTGGAATGTCGTGATGGTAGATCAGGATTCTATGGACATATAGGGTTTAAGACCAAATTTTGTCTATAAAATGGGGAAAAACCTAAAAGGTTTGCAGGAAAGGGGTTCTAGGGATCTAAAGACAGCTTGCAGCACAAAGCATACTTTAAAACGTGGCTGTTGCAATCAATGTTATGCTATCAATAAAGACGAAGGTATTGTCTTGAATAACATTAACAAGACAAGAATTACGTTCAAACAGGGCAACTGTAATTCACAGTTTATTATTTATTTAACTAAATGCATAGCATGTCCTGGATACTATATAGGCAAAACTGAGAGGCATTTTAAAAAACGGATATATGCACATCTCTATAGTATTAGGACTAAGGACACAAATAACGCACTCTACAGACACATAGAGAAATTAGGATTAGAACACACTTTCAAATTTTCCATTTTGGAAAATATAGAAATGGATCCTAGGGGAGGCGATTTCAGAAGTTTTTGGTATACAAAGAGGTTTGGTGACAATTACTAACAGATGCATGTACACCACCAGGTCTGAATGACCATATATCCATCAAACCACTCCTGTTTCACAAATAATTGAAGTACATTAGATTGATCACCCCTATGTTACACATAGGTTATTTATATGTGTTTTAGTATATGTTAGATAGGACTTTATATTAAATGATTGATACATAGTAACCACATTTTTATATTTGTATTTTTTATTTATTTAACTTATTTACAAAGGATGTGAAAATAACGATTGCTATAGAATGCATTTTTGAGTTGATTTGTTAGATACTTTGTATTCAGACTGTTGCCACTTTAAGAAATTTGGCACCAAAGAGATTATTTAAACAGTTGGAATTAGTGTTTGAGTTGTTCTGATGAAGCTCACTTTGTGTGAGTGAAAGCGCTTAACCTATATTCATTTCAAATAAATGGAAGTTGTTTTTATATCGAGTCTGTGGATATAATCTGTTGGACATTTTTGGACACATTATTTAACAGTTTGTGACAGTGTTTTGCTTTGTTGGTGCAAAGCAGTTAGAGGCGTTTTGTTTCGCCAAACAGTTGTTGTTTCTGGATCCTATTGAACTGTTTTGCAGGCGTTTTACTTCACCTTATGGTTGCTGTCACTGGTCTCTTTTGAACTATTTTGCAGATTGTTTTCATATCGTACGATTGGTACTGTAAAGGAAGACGGCAATTTCTTTTGGTGAGTTTCGGATAGCGGATACAGGCATTCTTTTTCCGCTTTTTGTTTTAAATTGGAGCACAAGGAGCGCTTGCAGTTACCGATTCTAACTTTGATTTCTGAATATCTATAAGTAAAAGATGGCTGAGAGAATATCATGAGACATTTAAGGAGAGAGGAAAATGAAGGAGAGGGGGCTAATAAATTGATACAGATACTTGCAGTAAATACAGAGGTAGGTAGGAATAGAAAGGCAGTATGGTTGGAAAACAAGCTTACAAGGGATATCAGTATAGGTAAAACTAGTTAAAATTCCCTCAAAGGATTCAATGTTACAGGGTTAAGAATAACAGATATGCAAAACAATGTAGAATCAGACAATATAACTTCTGCATGCTTTCTGATTCCTTTAATAGCTTTCAACTTCTTTTGTCAAGAATTAAGAACAAATACCCAAAACTAAGAACAGTTTTTAAACATTATTCTAATTCGCTTAAACTATTAACAGTATAACGCACTTTGCATTTACATGTAATTTCTGAATAAGAAGAATGCAACTCTGATATCTGTCAGTACTGACTGAATATAATGCTTACAGAAAAATAGGAGCCAAAACTAGGGATGTTCTGTAAAATCAGGGACAATTGGAGGTAAGATGCCCTGACTCCTTTAGACAGCTGAATAATCTGCTGCCTCCTAATCGGACATTCATTCATTATGCCATCTTGATACAATTGTGGATTACTTGAATAAACATGTGGCTTCAAGCATGGGTCAGAATTTATTTGTTATTCCATGACCCCATTATGAGGTTGTCCATCATATGCTTTTCTGGTATGACAGAGTGAGTGCCAGGAATAGATATGAACTCCTCTGCTCATTATTAGCTTATTAATGTACAGAGGGAATCAACACCTGCTACTGCAGTGTTGACAACAGCCATTTCAGGTCACACAGGGGATCAAGTCATTGACTGCCCCCTTAAGTTGCAGATAAGTACAAACATCAATCATAATATGCTAGCATCCAAAAAACAGAGCCATCTGTATACAGCTTCCCCTTTCTCTTCACTATAATTACATATGCAAGATCCTGGTTGGTTTCCTCCAGCGATTATTTGTTAAGTGATAGATGGTATGACCTCTACCAGATTAGACGTAGTTTTAAGGGCTACAGTCTTTCCTCCCTGGCCTTCCCTTCCAGTGATCTCTGCAAAGTGCCTTTGTGGTAATAGACGGTTAAGTTTAATATATATTGATAAATGCGATTAGAGATGCCTCAAAATTCTAGACATTTAGAAAGGTGACTACTTAGCTTTCTAAAATGTTCCTAGAACCAGACCAGAAGGTATTATATAAAATGAAAATTATTTTGTCCACTTATTGATTATTTTAATGACTGAATTAATAAATTACAATATGAAAAATGCACAAAAATTAATATCAGAACTAAATCTATATAATGAAACTCTAAAATAATGAATTTATATAATAAAAAGGAAAAAAAAATAAAAAGTTATAAAATGTGCACAATAACTGAAAAGCTTATTTTATAAAGGATACCACAAGATTAATTAAATAATCAAAAAGCAAATCCAAGAATACATTTGTGATTAAGGTAACAAATATATTTTTAACTATTCCACAGCCCAATAAAGAAGGTAACAGAGAAAACATAATAAAAAAAGATTAAGCATGACATAATCAAAGATATAGCAACAAATGTTAACATAATTAATTTTATAGTTTAACAATACATTTTTAATAATAAATTTGAAAACAGGGAGTAATAAAACTGAATACTGTAATGCTATATTTTATCTTGAAACAGTTTATCTTTAAGAGTCTTCTGAAATACTTGAACTCTTTTCATATCAATTCATCTCATACTACAAGAAGAGAATGAAAGTGGTTTCTGTGAATAAAGGGTACAATGAAGTCTGAATAATTCTAAAAGACTGCATCATTATTGGAAGTCTAAACAAGGCACACAAACTATATCAAAGTTTATTGATCAGTAAAGATTTTTAACTAGGTACAGCCCATGAAATTCAAAATCAGGCAGTATAGCCTCTGTCCATACAATTACTTCTAAAATTGACACAGTAAGCCACAGACCAAATATGTATTTATGTAAAGTAATGAAATGGTTCAATTATCTGTGGGTGTGTTTATTTATTTATTTGTACTTATTAACTGGGGTAAAGTACTGAGTCACAGGAATGTCTGGTTAAGTGCCTGGCTTAGACTCACACAGTAGGCAAAAGGAGGCTCGTAGCCTTCACTGACAAACTATATCCTTTTCATTTATGACCTGTGTAAGAATATGACAAAGCACATAAAAGTATTTCATAATTTCAAAAGCCAATTGCTAGCTGAGAGGCAGGGTGTATGTCTGTCTTTAGCAATATGTGTTTGGAAACTTCCTTGGACCAGAGATGAGAGCTATCAGAGAGAACAGGATGAAGAGGCTGATGGCCAGCTCTCTTATACTGGGGGGAGGGCTTGGGGGAATCACTGTCTTTATGACCTCTGGTGAAAATCAAAAGACTTGCAGATCAGCAAGTGATGGGCTTAGTTGTGTCATTCCACATTGCTCTCCTAGGAAGAGATTCCGGCCAGCATTACTAAAGGATGATATCTCCTGGCAACCAATCTATGACACAGTATTAGTCCTCACTCCATTGGCACCAGAAACTGTGCTGTAAAGTCGACTTCCTGTGATGTCTGGAAACCCACCTGTTAAAGGGATTGTCTGTTTGGGAACCATGGAGTTACCTTGGGGGAAGAACCAGGAACACAGCCAGCTCTGCAGCCAGTCAGGTGGGGTGAACAATATTTCATAATCTTCCATAACAATAAAATATCTTACAATGGAAAATATTAATAGAGTGAGACTCCTCCATCATTTTCAACACTATAGTGATGCATATCATAATAGTAACATGCCTTCCAAACTTTGAGTAAGTCATTAACAGTCAGAATTAAACATCTTCTACAATCTTTAGTTTTAAAACATACTCCAGATTAGTACATTTTTTTCTTGTGTGTGGTATTAAATCTGAGCTCCATTCAGAGGAAAAACTCCACGACTATTTGCCCATGGCATAAAAAAACAATATGTAGAATTCATTAACTCAGGAGATATAAAATCTAGTCTTTGAGATAGCACATAGGATTAAGGCTATGAGCTGCAGTTCCTGTATATGATGAATGCAACCCAACAACAGACCCTAAGGCAAGACAATGTACCCAGCACTTTAGTCATAGGTGACTCTATAGTCAGGCACACTGATGTCCCACTCACCAGGCTGAACAAGGAGAAAATTACAGTTCACTGCCTGTCGGGTGCCAGGATCCACCACATAACGCATGCACTCAAGTCACTCCACAACAAGTACAAATACGACTCTGTCATTGTCCATGTTGGAGTGAATGACTTGAGACGTATCTCCCTGGACTACATGAAAGGAGATATGGAAGAGCTCTCGGATCATGTAGCCCAGGCAGGTATGATCCCCCCCTAGCCATGAGCAGCATCCTGCCTTCGCCCATAATTACACCACAGTATAAGGACAAAATGATTGACTTCAAAAATTGGCTAAGCTTCTGGTGTCATACAAAGGGGATCCAGTATCTGTCTGCCTGGGAAGACATGATCGACAAACCATGATGCTTTGCCAGAGATGGTCTGCACCTGTCACCCCTGGGATTCAGGTTACTGGCTAAAGCTCTTGCCACCCCTAAAATGCCATTTTTAGGCAAGGTTCAAAGGACAAAACCACCAGATACAAGCATGCAAACTCTGAAGGTAATGCTACTCAATGCTAGAGGTCTAAACCTCAAAATGCACTCTCTCGAGGCACTCCTAAAAATGGAGAACATTGATCTCTGTGCAGTAACTGAGACCTGGTTCAAGGCTCCAGAGAGCACCCCTGCAATACCAGGCTACAACTCTTACCACACTTTTCGGCCACAAAACCAAGACCGAAACACTAAAGGTGGAGGAGTGTCCATATTCACCAAGGATATTCACACCTCCAGGTTAGTTGCCCAACACAATGCATCTGAAATTCTCCAGGTGCAACTAACACTAGGCAAGACTGCAATCCAAATTGTAGCTTGTTACAGATCCCCCGACATGCCACAATATTCTCACTACACCTTTCTAAACATACTGGAAAATATTAAGATACAACCAAACACCCTAACACTGGGTGATTTCAACTACTCTGCCCTTAACTGGGAAAACTACTTGGGTACCAACACCTTTTCCCAACGGTTCTTGGAATTCATAAATTCCAATGCCCTGGATCAACTAATCCATTGTCCCACCAGGGGCTCTAATATCCTAGACCTGGTCATTACCAACGTGGGAGATAGATGCTCCACACCAGTGGTCACTCCCTCATTGGTCAGGTCTGACCATAAGCAAATCACCCTTGACATCCACATCCCACCCCCACCCCCCAGTAAGGAAACCTCCATAAAAAACATCTCCAAAGCCAACTTCATGCTACTGAAGCCAGAAGTGACAAACTTCATGACACCCATGCAGATGGGATTTGAAAGTTCGACTGTTGAATCCTACACAAAGCACTCTACGAGCAAATCCAGTCATGCATGAACTGTGCCATCCCAAATAGAACCAAGATGCTCTCCTCCAAATAAAGGAAGCCAATCTGGTGGTCCCCTGCTATAAACAAACTATACAACAGAAGGAAGACACTGTTGCAGAAGAGAGGAAAATCCCAGGATGCAAAAAACTCCCTCACCAGCCTCAGTAAGCTGAGATCCCTCATAAAATCCTCAAAAACTAGTTATGAAAATAAAATTTCCAAAGATTCCAAAAGCAACCACAAAGCATTCTATAGTTATGTCAATAATCTAAATGCAATGCTCAGATCTGCTCTGAGCTACAACAGAATGGCATTAAATATACTGATACCAAGGATATCGCCAATATCATGGCAGATTGATTTAGTGCCAACTTCACCCCCTCTCCCCCCCTAAAGGGCCCATCTCAATACCAAAAATTGCCAAATTCCAGTAATCAAGGCCACACAGGTAGAACCCGCACTCTCCAAAGCTAAGAATACAGCATCCATGGGACCAGATGACATCTCGGGCTGTGTACTACATGAACTACAAAATGAACTGGCACCTCACCTAAGTGTCATGTTTAATCATAGCCTCATCTCAGGCTTCGTGCCCACTGAGTGGTGCACAGCTACAGTTATCCACTCCACAAGGGAGGATCCACCTTGGATCCCAGGAACTACCGTCCCATCAGTCTGATGAGCCTGATCTGCAAGGGCATGGAATGCATTATCATGGAACTTATAAACAAAGACACTAGCAACCTTCAAACACTGGACCCTGCCCAGTTTGGGCTTGTAAAGGGCCGATCTTGTCTCCTGAACCTGATTGACTTCTTTGAATCAGTCTCCAGAGCTGTGGACGAGTGTAAGGCAGTCCACACAGCCTATCTGGATCTCGCCAAGGCCTTCAACACCATCCCCCACTCTGAAATCATAGATAAACTTACTAAGCTGGGCATAAATCCCTACGTCACTCGATGGGTTGCCAACTGGCTTACTGACAGAACCCAGACTGTAAAAGTAGCCAACTCCAAATCCAGCTCCAGCCAAGTGACAAGTGGACTACCTCAGGGTTCAGTCCTGGGACCACTCTTGTTTGGCATCTACTTCTCTGAAGTACAGGCCAACACTAAGGGACTCTGGCTAACAAAGTTTGCAGATGACTGCAAACTGGGAGCCATTATTGAATCCCCAAATGATGTGGATATTCTACAAAAGGGCCTTACAGAAACAGATGCCTGTTGCCAGAGCCATGGGCTCAAGCTTAATGCCAAGAAATGTATAGTTATCCCCTTTGGAAAAAAACATGTACCCATGAATTATCACATAGGTGGCAGTACACTAAACATCGAAAGTGTGATGACAGATTTAGGGACACACGTGGACAGTGGTCTCACCTTCGATAACCATATCGCCACAACAGTCAGGAAATCCTTCTATGTGGCACACCTCATCACTAAGAGATTTTCATCCAGAAAAAAGGAGGTCATTGCCCCACTGTACTCATCCCTCATTAGACCCATTATAGAGTTGGGTATGTACCTCACAAGACATCTGCAACAGCTGAAAAGGTCGCAGAAATACCTCACTAAAAGACTCACAGGCCTAAAGCAGATGCCATATGCTGACTGTCTAAAAAAACTCCAGCTATACACTGTGGCATATTGCCTACTCAGAGGTGATCTCTGCTTAACATACAAGGCCATGTTAAACCCAGAGCTGCTGGACATACTCCACTTAAAGAAATCCTAATCCCTCAGAGCCACATGCTCCAGGGAATCTAAACCTTGTCATCACAATGAACAAAACATGCTGGAAGTTTAGGTTTCTGACCCAGAGACTCCCCATACTCCAGAATAGACTGCCCATGCATGTCAAGCAGAGCGCCTCCTTGGCCCTCTTCAAAATGAACCTTGATGATTGGATGGGAGATAGGAAATTAACCCTGGGGATCATGTCAGTTGCCCTGCTAGACAGGAGTCCAGAGAAGTAAATATTGTGGGAAGAAATATCCAGGGGAATTGTTTGATCCTCTCATGCCTCATTTGTCTACAGTGTGATCTTGATCAAGACACTTAACGACACAGTGATCAGGGCAAATTGGAATTGCTGATAGGCTCCTCAGTGTGCCCTGCGCTGCAGGCCTAGTAATTATCTATGAACTTATAAGCATTTGATGAGAGATAGACACATATTCTTGTTGAGGACAGGCAAGTATATAGCTAGACTGTCATGTAATATTCCTGTAGTTTGAAGGTAGGTGAACCATACTAAGGGCTGAGTTACAAGACTGTAAAAAGAACAATGATGTTAAAAATAAATAATTGCTAATCTACAGTTACTAAGTAATGATATGACTTAATCTTATTAGTTCAAGATTAGTAGCAATTAGTTAAAACAACAATATTGCTTACCTCAGTTGCTTTTATTAAAAAGGTATGAATGAGACTGAATCAAGGGTTAATAGTTCACACTGCACTGTACTATACTTATGTATCCTAAAAGGTCTAGTAAAATTTAAAAAAAGGCTATGCTTCACTGGTATCAAGGTTAGTATAGTTTTGCACTTTTTATAAATGTCATAAGATACAGAGATCATTTTAGATAAATATGAGGACAAAATAAAAATAAATTGGACAGGCACAATGGATGCTATATGGCTTCAAGATTACTTGAAGAACTTAAAAATATACTAAAATATAAAGTCTGTAATTTACTGTAAATTAATGTGCTGCTGCATCATCTGGCTGAGAAAACATTTAGCATTCAATGTATGAACAACAATCAAACTTGTGAAAAGGGTGATGGTAAATATAAAAGCCTTGCACAGTCTAATAGATAAAAAAAATAAACTGTGACTTCAGCATTTCTAATGTGCTAAGGAAATCATTTAGGGAAATGTATTTACTCTGAAGAGATATCACAGCCTGGTCACAAAACATATTGCTTTCCCTTTAAAAAAACACAGCAATACTTATCCCAGACTTTGGAATAGCTTTCTTCTCCTCATTAACAGAACTTCTAATGTAAGGAAAAAAAACAAAAGCAAAAAAAAAAAAAGGTATTTTTGCAAAACAATATATAAAGTAAATAGGTGATTATGAAAAATGACTAAGATCCTTACCTCATGTCCGTGTGGACTGCATGGATTGTCATGTCAGGTTCACAGTACATTTAGTTAGTATACTTCTTTTTGGGCTGAGATTTAAAAATTAAAATTCTGACTTGGCCAACTACAAAGTCTGACTAATCTTAACACTAGATCTTAATAGCAATAAATGAGGTTGATTGTAGGATACCGATTATTCCAAGATTATGCAATAATCTCTCACAATGTAAGGAAAAGTCATAGGTTCAAAACAGTATGTATAGGTCATGCACATTTATGTGGGCAACAGGAAGTACAAAAAGGAATAGTGAAGGAAATATAAAAAGGGAATAATGGCATTCAAGCTTCCCTTAGACCACAGCTCCTAATCTTGAGCTAAAATTGTGAGTCTGTGAACAATTACCACACATTACTCAGCTCCTAACAGCTCATTTCTACTACCTATACACTCTCAAAAGTTTTTTCAGCCCTGATTCTCCCCTTATATCTTCACATTATCCTCTACTGTATTGCATGTTATTTTTTATTTATTCTTCTTTTCCATTAAAGCAAGTGCCCCTAATCTTTCATTCTTTATCTTACTCATTCTTTCAACCTTCTTTTCTCATAATTTCACCATGACACACTGTTCATTCACATTAGTTTCTCCTTTCATACTAATAGTTTTTCTGCATGCATCCTAGCATGCATCTTTCTCTTCCTGCCTTTAACTTTTCTTATTATAATCTATGAGTAATTCAGAATTATAATTCTGTTGCACAGATTTTTTTATTATCTTAATTTTATGTTTTTCTAAATTACTATATTTTTACATGAAGTTCAGTGTTTTATACTATTCTTGTATAAATATGTTTCTGAACAGCCAAAAACCAGTTCAATGTGTATGTGTATATATATATATATATATATATATATATATATATATATATATATATATATATATACACATTGGTTATACATATTTTACATATATAACCTGTTTTCTTTGTTTGTATATGAAATGTAATTTTGTGGGACTTTTCTTCCTAGGCTTCTGCTGAAAAGAGGTCTTTCATGGCCCAGATGGACTTTCACAGCAAACAAAAGCAAACAAATGATATAATTAATAATATAAATTTAGGATTATTATTCTTAAAATTACCTTCATAACTATGGTTTTGGTCTCCAACACAGGAAGAACTTTTTAGGGATGAAGGCAACATGCAGCATTCTGGAATATTCTTGATGGAGATAACTAACATACTGCATCATGGCAGGTTATCTAAAATGCTAGGGTATTGACAGAGGCAGTGTGAATGGGGTTCAGCATTCCTCGGTCTTGCACAGTGTGAAGGTCTCCATGGTGGATGATATGATGACATGAAATATGTCAGACCCTAGTGATAATAAAGGAAAAGTTACTTATTCAGTACAGATCTAGACTATTAAGATATAGTTAGTCCCTACATCAGAAATAGAAGCACACTGCCATCCGCAATTGATTTTTAGTCACTCATTAGGACAGAGACCAGATGTCCCCCAAATGTAGTAGGAAAGGAACTAATGGCTTTAACAATGTGGCTTACAGACCTCAAAGTCATATGCTGATTCCTGGGTTGCAGCCCTATTTTCAGTATAATACTGCAAAATGTGAACAATCTCTCTCTCTAGACAAAACAGCATAACAATGACAAAATTTAGAACTAAAGTAATTTTTTTTGTGCACCATTTGCTAATGAACCAGGAGCTGAAAAAGACAAAAACATATACAAAGCAAGGGACAGTCATATACATTAGTAGTGATTCACAGAACACATTAAACATCCTTCCAGGGAATAAGAGTACAGAGACACCTGCATACAAGCTTTTAATATAAATGTGTAAGGGAAGAGGGTCCAAAATAAGCTCTTGCTGAATACATAAACTGGCATTTAGTTTGTACGACCCACAAAACTAAAAAAGTTTTTTCCTCTATATATACTCAAATAAAACAGTGGGATCCCATCTGCTCTTCCATAATTACTGCACATCAAAAATAAAGTACATGATTTTTTTTTAACAAAACATAGTCTTTCTAAATTAAATGACTTTTTAAAACAAATACTGTAAAGCAATCTTATTTCTTTTGATGGTAGAAATATACTCTGTCAACTACTGAATTAGTTGGCAACTGTTTTGGTTATCATAGTCTGTTGAATATTTGTGTAGCTGACCTCTGAAATTGTGTGATATCACTGGCAAAGGTGGCTGCATGGCAGTCATGACTGCACAACTGTGGAGTTAATATATATATATATATATATATATATATATATATATATATATATATATATATATATATACACACACACACACACACACACACACACACACACACACACACATATATAGGTTCATAGGTTTATACTAGGCTATCTGCCCTGTGGCATTTATAAGCCTAGCCCAAAGTTTTGTGGCTTATGCCACCCCTTATGTTAAAAAATACTGTGCCCATTAGTTTGTTGTGCCTCTGTCCAGCAGTGACACAGAGATGATTCCCGGGGTAAACCTACGATCTCCCATCCACCGATCAAGATTTCTCTTGAACAGAGCCAGCGAGGTGCTCTGCCTCACATGGACCGGGATTTTATTCCACAGCATAGGGAGCCTCTGGGTGACAAATCTATCCCTCCAGCATGTCCTATTTATATCCATGCTAAAAGTCGCTTGCTCTAGTGGATCTGGTAGATTTGGATTTTTTGAGGTGAAGCATGTCCATTAATTCTGGGTTGGACATGGCCTTGTATGTCAGGCACAGGTCACCTCTGAGCAGACAGTATGTGACTGAATAGAGCTGGAGTTTCTTCAGTCTGGCAGCATATGACAGATTTTGGAGTCCCTTTATCCTTTTGGTGAGAAACTTTTGGGGTCTCTCCAATTGCTGCAGGTGTCGGGTGAGATACATCCCGAATGGGGCATTGTACTCGATCATTGGTCTGATAAATGAAGAGTACAGGAGAACAATGACCTCACTTGATCTGGATGTGAATCCCTTCATGATCAGGTGGGCAATGTAGAAGGTCTTTCTAACCACTTTAGCAATGTGAGTGTCAAATGAAAGGCCACTGTCAACCTGGGTCCCCAGGTCCCTGATAACCTCTTCTGTGCTTAGTGGATTGCCACCTATATGGTAGCTTGGGGTTACCTTGTTTTTCCCGAAGGGTATGACTATACATTTTTTGGCATTTAACGTCAGGCCATGGCTCTGGCACCAGCTATCAGTTTCCGTGAGACCCCTCTGAAGGATATCTGTGTCTGATGAACTTTCCACTATGGCGCCCAGTTTGCAGTCATCTGCAAACTTTGTCAGCCATAGTCCTCCTATGTTTGCCTCTACTTCTGAGAAGTAGATGCCGAACAACAGGGGGCCAAGAACTGAGCCCTGTGGGACACCACTTGTGACCAGCTTGGAGTCTGACATGGCGCCAGCAACTCTAACCCTGTGGGTTCTGTCCTTTAGCCCGTTTGCAACCCATCTTGTGACATATGGGTTTACATTTAAGCTGGTAAGTTTCTCTATAATACCCGAGTGGGGTATTGTGTCGAAAGCTTTTGCAAGGTCAAGGTAGGCTGTATGGACTGCCTTTCCCTCATCAATGGCCTTGGTGACTGTTTCGAAGAAGTCGACCAAGTTCAAAAGGCATGATCTGCCTTTGACAAAGCCAAACTGGGTCAGGTCCAATGTCTGCAAGTCCCCTATATCTTTGTTTATGAGTTCCATTATGATCCTCTCCATAGCTTTGCAGACCAGGCTTGTTAAGCTTATGGGGCGGTAATTACCAGGGTCTGTAGAGGCACAGCCTTTGTGGAGTGGGACCACAGTTGCCGTACGCCACTCCTTGGGCACGTATCCTGTGGTAAGGCTAAGATTAAACAGCTGCCTTATGCGCGGGTTTAGTTCCTCATTGAGTTCGTGTAGCACACAGCCGGGGACACCATCCGGTCCCATTGATGCTGTGTTTTTAGCTTTAGAGAGAGCAGCTTTCACCTGCGCATTTGAGATGTCTGGGAGGCTACACTCCACTGGGATAGTTATCTCTCCTTTTGGGGGGGGGGGTTAAGTTTGCACTGAACCTGTCTGCCAGTATGTTGGCAATGTCTGTGGGTTCAGTGATTTTTGTATCATTTTGGACTAATTCTGAGCATATCTGGTAGTTTCCACCCAGGTTTCTAACATAGCTGAAGAAGGCCTTATGATTGTCTTTTGAATCTATGGCAATTTTTCTCTCAAAGTTGGCCTTGGATGATTTTATGAGTGCTCATATTTCTTTACTAATAATGATCAAGGGTGTCTTCTCTTTTATGGATTTTGCTCTTATCATGTAACAGCTTTCTCCTCTTATTGTAAAATTTGTTTATGGCTGGGGTCCACCAGACTGGACGTTTGCCCTTGGTGGAAAGTGTCTTGGTTTTATTAGGGATTGCCTGATCCATGCAGTCCTGGAGGTGTTCATAGAAGGCATTTGTAACGGCTTCCGCAGCTTGGGTTGTGGTTTCCACTGGCTCGGGGGCCTTGAAGGATGCCACACAAGTCTTGAGTAGTGCGAAGTTTGCTTTAGAGAAGTTCTTCACTGTGGTCTTTTTTGTTTGGGGTGGGGGTGGGATGTGGATTTCCAGTGAGATTAGTTTGTGATCTGATCTCACCAATGAGGGATATACTTCCGGTGTGGAGCATTTTGTCCCCATGTTTGTGATGATGAGATCTAGTATACTTTCTCCTCTTGTGGGAATGGTGACTAGTTGTTCCATGACATTTGAATTTATGAACTCCAGGAACCTTTGGGCTAGAAAGTTGGGGCTTGAGTAATGTTCCCAGTCTATATTTGGGTAGTTGAAGTCACCCAATATAATGGTGTTTGGAGATACATTTATACCCTCCAGTGTCTTCAGGAAGGCTGTGTGGGGTTCCTGAGTTTGAGAGGGTGGCCTGTAGCATGCTACAAATTGTAGAGCAGTTTTGCCTATGGTTAATTGCACCTGGATGGTTTCCGATGCTTCGTGCGTTGCCACCAACCTGGAGGTGTGGGTATCCTTGATGAATATGGATACACCCCCTCCTTTTGTGGTGTGGTCCGGGTTTTGGGGCCGAACGCATGATATGAGGTAAAACCTGATAGTGCCGTGCTCTCAGGAGCCTTGAACCAGGTTTCAGTCACAGCACAGACATCGATGTTCTCCATACTGAGAAGGGCCTCGAGTGCATGCATTTTGAGATTTAGACTTCTGGCATTGAGCAGCATTATCCTTAGTTTCTTCCCATTTTTGTTTTCTAGGGTGGTAGGTTTAGAATTTGAGCCTTGCCTAAAAAAGGCACTATGGGGTTGGCAAGAGCCTTAGCCAATATCCGGAATCCCAGGGGTGACAGGTGCAAGCCGTCCCTTGCAAAGCAGCGTGGCTTGTCAAGCATGTCATCCCAGGCAGACAGACACTGGATCCCCTTTGAATGACACCAGAAATTAAGCCAATTGTTAAAGCTGATCATCTTGTCTCTATGTTGTGGCATCATTCTTGGTGAAGGAAGGATACTGCTCAGGGTCAGGGTCATACCTGCCTGGGCTACATAATCAGAGAGCTCCTCTATGTCTCTTTTCATGTAGTCCAGGGAGGTACGTCTCAGGTCGTTCACATCAGCATGGACAATGACTGTGTCATATTTGTACTTGCTGTGGAGTGACCCGAGTGCTTGTGTTATGTGGCGGATTCTAGCGCCCAATAGGCAGCTTACTGTGACCCTCTCCTTGTTCAGTCTGGTGAGTGGGACGTCAGTGTGTCTGACTATGGAGTCACCTATGACAAGTATGTTTGGTGTTGTATTTGGCCTTAAGGGCTGTGACTGCTTTGCACACTGATTTTGTGGTTTATGTGTTGCCTGTGGTGTGTCATGAGGTGGCAGTTGCTTGGGTGTCTGCTTTGGAGGCCTCTGCTGTTTAGGTAAATTTTTGCTCAGAGCCTCCGAGTATGTCTTTGTGTGTTTATGTGTTTGATTCATTGTTGTGATAGCTTTATGTGAGACTGGTTTTGTGGTGTGGGTCTACCTGACATTGCCGACAGTCCAGAATGCCGACAACCATATGGCTGACATCATATGATCGACATTCAGAATGCTGACAATGCGGAACCGGCATCTCACTATAGTGCAGAATGGAAAGATTTCCATTCCTGCACTGTAGCGTGATCTCGGAGTTGGTATATTAAAGTTACGGGGGGGGGGGGTGTTGAAAAGAAATTTTATTTTCCTTTTACATGGTCTACTTACAATGTCGAGATTTCAGATGTCGGTCATATGGTGTTTGCCATATGGTTGTCGGCATTCTGAAATTTTGGCATTGTGAAGTAGATCCATATATATATATATATATATATATATATATATATGGGTCTACTTTAGATTACCGAAATGCCAGTTCGCCGACACGCGGAAGAGCAACATGAAAGGACCGACAACAAAGTTGACCGACAGGTTGAAATCCAGACAGCCGAAAGACCGACAAGGGGAACGTGTGAGCGCGACTTGGTAAGTGTGCGATAGTGAGGGATTTAGGATTAGGGAGCGGACAGGTAAGTGTGCGATAGTGAGGGATTTAGGGTTAGGGTGTGGGAAAGGTGAGTGTGTCGTAGTGTCGGAGTTAGGGTTTGGGTAATGTAAGTGTGTGATAGTGACGGGTTTATGTTTTAGGTTGGGTTAAGTAAGTTAGGGTTAGGGTGCAGGTAGGGTAAGTGTGCGGTAGTGTCGGACCTTAGTGTTAGGGGTGGGTTAAGTGAGTTAGGGTGCAGGTAGGGTAAGTGTGCAGTAGTGTCGGACCTTAGTGTTAGGGGTGGGTTAAGTGAGTTAGGGTTAGGGTGCAGGTAGGTTAAGTGTGCGGTAGTGTCGGACCTTAGTGTTAGGGGTGGGTTAAGTGAGTTAGGGTTAGGGTGCAGGTAGGGTAAGTGTGTGGTAGTGTCGGACCTTAGGGTTAGGGTCTGGGTTAAGGTTAGTGGATATGTAATGTTGTGTAATGTGTTGTTTATGTTTAGTGTGTCGGTGTAATGGTGTTCGGTTTTGTGAGTTGTTGGTATTGTGTGTTTTCGGTTGTTTGGTGTCGGTGTTTTGTGTGTCGGCGAACTGGCGTTTCGGTAATCTAAAGTAGACCCATATATATATATATATATATATATATATATATATATATATATATATATATATATGTATATCTGTGTGTGTGTGTGTGTGTGTGTGTGTGTCTACTGCTTTTAGTCGAATTACATTTGGTCAAAAATGATTTCAGGCAGTCCACTTCACCAAAAATACATGTCACTGAAAACCCATTTAGTCGAAAATGGAATATAGCCCCTGCCCACTGCAGTCTGAAGTGAGAATATAAAACTAGAGGAGTTGTGGGGGGGCACAGCCCCTGTATCTTGGGGGGTGTGGGCGGTGTAGCCCTCCACATAATTGCAGTGTATTCACTATTATATACTTATGTATCCATTAAAAATACATTGAAACATATAATGTCAGTATCAGGTTGGGATGTCTTTGCTAATAACCAAAACCCTAAAGGAGACAGATGCAGTTCATTCTTGGTGAAGCAGCATGGTCTGTCGATCATATCCTATCAGGCTGACAAATATTGGAACCACAATTATTGAAGTCAATTATTTTTTGTTCATATTGTAGCATCAACCCTGGAGACGCTCAGTGATACACTCATGCCCACCTGAGACACAGTCTAAGTGTGCCATCTTGTCTCACTTAATATAGACTTGTCTCACTTAATATAGACCAGGGATGTACATTTTAAGTCTCTGACTGAATAATGATAGACCTTTTGCAAATCAGCAAATCAAATGGTGGCATAAATACTTGGTCTAGGGACTAAACTTTTTTGGCAACATTAGCAGAAAATTTAGAGGGACAGGCATATCTCACTGTTCTGGAACTGACCCCCTATACATGTGTACATGTAAAACAAAACTCATCACTGTCCATATTCAAGCACAACTTGGATCTGTGGATAGATAATAGAAAGGCTCGCTACTGAAATGTTAGCATTTGTAATGCTAACTGCTGACAGACTGAAAAAGGTTTGGAAATGCAGTTGAGCGAATCTCGAACATTGCTCTTCTCCTCTAAACTTCTTTTTTGTAGGGGCAACCTCCCCTACTCCCCTATATATATATATTTATATATATATATATATATATATATATATATATATATATATATATATAGGGTTCATATTAGATTATCAAATGCTAGAAAAAATGAATGATCTATTATCAAACCCAAATGCACGAAACCACAAAATGTCGAAGGAATGGATTAGTGAACTTTTTCCCAGGGAAAAAATTCGCTGATCCAAAAAAAAGAATGTACAGGCAACAAAAAGTGGGGTGCTTTGCCCCCCACCTTAAATATATCATATATATTGCACCAGAGAGAAGAAAACAGCAAAGTCTGGAGAACGGCCCAGAGAATTTGTTCCCTGGGGAAAAAATTTTCTGATCCTTTCCTTCGATATTCTGTGGTTTCATGCATTTGGGTTCGACAAATGAGCATTCGCTATTTCTAGCATTCGATCATGTAATAGGAACCCATATACACACACACACACACACACACACACACATATATATATATATATATATATATATATATATAGATATATATATATATATACATACTACAAGATCACTACCTTGCAGAAAAGGGAATATGCCAAGAAATGACCATCATGGACTTAATACATACAAGTCTGTTTTTTTTTTTTGGCCATTTACTCTCATTTTGGGACTCACTAGGTGTCCTGACATTTCAAATGGTTACTGTAACAATAAATTTACCCCAGGACTGCCCCTGTAGTACTAATGGATTGTTATTACAGGTAACAAAAGCCAACAACACAGATGGTGATTCCCTCTTCTCCAACTTCATATCTAAAAAATAGAATGCTCTGCTCCACAATGTAGTATCCTATTCTTCCTTAGCAAAGTTTAAACAAATGCTAAAAACTCAGCTGGCAGATATTTGGCTATGCCCCTGCACTAACCCTGATTAATTCACCCTCAATGCCTGATGTTATCTAATCACTTGTGTTAACTAACAAACTACTAACCATACAATTCCAAGACTCTGTTTTCTCAAATTCGTCTCATTCCGATATACCATATATCCACCAGGCAAAATATTTTCATTGTACAATGTTTCTCAGAGCAAACCTATTACTAAAACTACAGAAGGAAATGGATTATATCCTTTGTAGTTGAGTCTATGCATTATGTTGCTAACCTAAAGCTGCAACATGGGGTAATCCCTAACAACTAAACATATAACCCCTAAAATGCATCTACTGTTACACTTCTTTATTTACTCTACTGTACATTGTATGTTTTTATCCTACTTCTTTTCCTAAATGTAAACTGAATAATATTTGTATCTGATACTCAGTATCACTGTACTTACATTGTTTGTTGTTTATTTTCATTGTATGTCTCAAAATTGTAATATGAAGTTGAATTGTATCTTGTATTGCATCTTGTATGTGGAGCTTTTCTCCCCGGGCCTCCACTGAAAGAGGACCTGTGTCCTGGTTACCAAATGTAAAATAAGTAAACAAATGTAAAATAAGTAAAGAAAAACAAAAACAAAAACTTCTCCAAAGCTGACTTTGAGCTCCTAAAAACAGAGGTGGCTAACTTCATGGCACCCTTGTCAATGGAAAATAGATGCATGACTGCAGAATCATACATCAATGCACTGTACGAACACGTACATAAATGCATGGAACTAGCCACACCCAACAGAACCAAGATGCTCTCCTTCAAAAAAAAAAGGAAGCCAATCTAGTGGTCCCTTGCCATTATTAAACTCTACAATAGAAAGAAGAAACTGCTGCAGGAAAAGGGTGAAGTCCCAAGACTGGAAAAACTCCCTTATTAGCCTCAACAAAAAGTTGAGATCACTCATCAAAACCTCTAAAGCCAGCTATGAATGCAGAACTGCGAAAGACACTAAAAACAACCACAAAGCCTTCTATAGTTTTATCAAGAATCTCCATGGCAATACCCAGGTTTGCTCTGAGTTACTGCACAATGGTACCTCCTATACTGAGACAACAGATATTGCCAACATACTGGCCGACAGATTCAGTGCCAACTTTACCCCCCCCCCCAAAGGACCAATCACAATACCGGAGGAATGCTAGGCACTCAGCACTACTGCAGCACAGGTTAAAGCTGCATTGCCCAAGGCCAAGAATACAGCTTCCATGGAATCTGACAATATCCCTGGATGTGTTCTACATGAACTACAAAGTGAACTGGCACCACATGTGTGTGCTCTGTTCAGTCACAGCCTCACCTCAGGCTTTGTCCCTACCAAATGGCGCACTGCTACAGTCATCACTCTCCATTAAGGGGGAGTGACTACAGACCCTGGGGATTATTGCCCCATTAACCTGATGAGTCTGATATGTAAGGCTATGGAGCGCATCATCATGGACCTAATTAACAAGGACATAGGGAATCTCCAAACTCTAGATCCCACTCAGTCTGGTTTTGTGAAAGGCTGATCATGCCTGCTCAACCTGGTTGACTTCTCTGAGGCAGTCACTAGAGCTGTGAATGAGGGCAAGGCAGTTCATATACCCTACTTCGATCTGGCCAAGGCCTTTGATACCATTCCTCACCCAGGAATTATTGATAAACTCACCAAACTAGGCATCAACACCTATATTACCAGGTGGGTTGCAAATTGGCTCACAGACAGAACCCACAGTGTGAAAGTAGTGGATTCCAAATCAGACTGTTGACCAGTCATGAGTGGAGTCCCACAGGGATTGGTCCTGGGTCCTCTCCTGTTTGGAATCTACTTCTCAGAAGTCCAATCCAACACGGAGGGAGTCTGGCTAACCAAGTTCACAGATGACTGCAAGCTGGGAGCCATTATTAACTCCCCACGTGATGTAGACATCCTACAGAAAGGCTTCACTGAGACCAGTGACTGGTGTCTAAACCATGGCCTTAAGCTTAATGCCAAAAAATGCATCACCATCCCATCTGGAAAAAAACTCAGTTCCCATTTATTACTACATCAATGGGAGCCCACTGAACACTGAAGGCATTATAAGAGATCTGGGGGACACAGATTGACAGCAACCTCTACTTCGACTACCACATTGTTACTGTAGTCAGAAAGCCCTTCTATGTGGCATATCTCATTACCAAGGGTTTTGCATCCAGGAAGAAAGAGGTCATCATCTGTCTCTACTCTTCCCTCATTAGGCCAATCATTGAGTACAATGCCCCATTTGGCATGTACCTCACTAGACAGGTGCAACAGCTGGAATGGCCACAAAAGTACCTTACAAAGAGGATCTTGAGCCTTAAACACATTTCTTACATGGACAGATTAAAAAAACTCCAGCTATTCTCTGTCTCATATCATCTGCTAAGAGGCAATCTCAGTTTGAGTTACAAAGCCATGTCTGACCCAGCTCTGTTAGAAATGGTACATCTAAAGAAATCCCAATCCCTCCACGCCACATTCTCCAGAGACCTTAACCTCATTACCACAATCAACAAGAACATGCTGGAGGGACAGGTTCATAACCCAGAGACTGCCCATGCTCTGCAATAGACTTCCTATACATGTCAAGCAAAGTACCTCACTGGCCCTCTTCAAGAGAAATCTTGATGAGTGGATAGGAAATAGAAAGTTCACCCCGGGGATCACTCCAGTGGCTCTATTTGATAGAGGTACTGGGACCTAACATCGGGCAGCATGATCCCAGGGCACTTATATGGACTAGGCTTGTAAAGGCTCCAGGGCCATTAGCCTAGTACACAGCTATGAACTTATTTCTGTACTATGAGATCTCTACAATGAGGTCCCTAAGCATAATCTGATAAGTCTGTTGTAAACTGCTGAAATGTCGTAAAACAGATCAAGACTGTCCCTTGTTCCAAACTGTCTGTGTCCTAAGAAAAAAGAAGCTCTTTCCATATTGATATCAAAATCATCATCATCATTTCCATAAAATTCATGGATCACTTTCAAGTTCTTTTCAGTACTCATTTAATTTTCTTTATATGAAGTCTTCCAATAGGAGCTAGCAGAATTTTCAATAACATGTACATACCAGGGCCCTGAGTTACTTTTGTTCTATAATTGACAACTCTGCAGAAAGTTCTTTCATTAGATCACAACAAGTAAAGAAAAATTTCAAATTCAACAAAGAAAGTCTATGTAGACACCAGACAAAAGCAACATTTTTCTTAATTTATGGAGATTCCCAGATACTGGAACTGATTTATGGTTATGTGCTTATGCTGCACCAAATGATCTTAAGCCTAAATTGCTGTCAAACAGTCATCTAGATAATGAAAAAATGCTAACTTATTGGAATCACAAGTATTTCCTGTATACCAATTTTATAGTGTTGTGGAGCAATGTATTATCCATGATCATTGCTGCTACGAATTAGTTCTTTTCTTTGAAGGTTAAGACCGTCTTCAAGGTCACAATCCTAATTTTTTTGCTCAGGGTAAATAAAATGATATTTGGTAAAACCGTAAACAATTTTCAAAATCTTCCCTTTTTTGTACCAGGAAGTGCCTGTATAAAAGTATGACTATTTTGATGGTGTTGGACCAGCTGCACATCTTGTTTAACAACTGCTTCATCCAAACTAAAGCATCCATTATTTAATGAGAATGGCAGTGTAAATGTGGAATCTTATGAGATTTTAATAAATAGCTTTGAAAAATGGTTTGCAGCACCCACTTGTCTGTAAAAAGAAGTTAGGTCTTACCATAATGTTCCATCTGTGTTGTCAATCTTCACAAATTCTTGACTGTGGGTTCAGTGCCGAGCCTCAGAACCAACTCAGCTATTATTCCAGCTCACACCTTCCAAAAGCTCTTGAGCTAGGCACTACCCATAATGCTCTGCACCAAATTACCTCAGACCAAGTTTGCATACTATAGTGACAGACAAGACGTGCTAGACAAGAGACCATATCTGTGTCTGTATAATGAAGTCAGTCTTTAGGAATATTTGGTGTACCAAGAGTTCTAAGGCAGGGGGAAGGAGGGAGGGAATGTCAAGGATTAGTGAAGATCGACAACACAGATAGAATGTTATGGTAATTTCTTGATCTGATGTTGTCAATCTTCATGTAATCCTTGACTGTGGGAGAGAGTCCTTAGCTACACCTCAGTCTTGGGAGGTCTCAGGGAACAATATTCCTAAGCACCATCAAGCCAAATGATGCATGTCTCCTAGAGACCTGTTCCAATTTGTAATGAGTAATAAAGGCATGAGGAGATACCCATGTAGCTGCTGCACAAATATCATCTAAGCAAGCTCTGGCATGAAAGACTGCCGAAGCTGCTACAGCTCTTGTTGAATGTGCTTTCACAGGCTGTGGTAGGAGGTGGAGTCCACTTCTGTTGTAAACAAAGATGATACAGTCCCTAAGCCATTTCACCAAGGTAACCTTAGAAACCGGTTTTCCTAAAGAGACTGTAGAAAAGGCAATAAACAGTTGGTCAGATTTTCTGAAGTCCTTTTTCTGTGAAGGTAAAAATGTAATTGTCTGTGTACATCTAATAAATGTAAACAGTACTCCCCCTTATTGGAAAAATTAGGAAAAAAAGACTAGGAGATGTAAGGTTTGATTGATATTTGACTGTGAAACAACCTTTGGTAAAAAGGAAGGATTCAGATTGAGGGAGACCTTGTCCTTATGAAATATCAAATGGGAGTTTGCAGGACAAGGCATACATTTCCATTGTTCTCTTGACTAAAGTGATACCTATCAGAAATAAGGTTTTCCAGGACAGGAACTGTAAGTCACATGTTGCTGAAGGTTCAAAGAGCAAAGAAATAAGAGACTGCAGTACCAAATGCAAATCCCGTGGAGCACAGGGTTCTATAAATGGAGGCCTGAGCATTAAGGATCCCTTCAAAAAGGCTTTACAAAGTTTATGTGACATAAGTGATGAACTGTTAAAACCAATCTGGAAGTTAGATATCACAGCAAGATGCACACAAATGTTAGAAACTGATGAGCCAAACTCACAGAGTAAGGCTAAAAAGTCAAACTTTGTCAACAGGTGCTGTGGGTCAATATTACAGCCAAGTGACCACTTAGCATATTTGAGCCATTTGTTATGATGCAGTTACTTGTAGGGGGTTTGTGGTGGGCCAGAATGATGCGTTGGACTGGGGAGGTGAGGGAGGAATGCCTGGTAATTATGGAAACTGGAGAAACCATGCAGTGAGCATGAGATGCTGAAGATTCGGATGGACCATTCCCTCCAGGTGGGACAATAGGTCTGGAGCTGGGTCCAGTATCCATGGCTTCCGAAGTAGATGAGGCCAAAGGAAGGGAAACCAGACTTGTCAAGGCCAGAACAGGGCAATGAGGATTATTCTGTTTTTCAACCTGCTGGCTTTCGTTAGAAAGTGACACATTAGAGGAGTCAGGAGAAAGGCATACAGAAGACCAGGGGGAGGGGCGATTGTGAAGGAGAGTGTCTCTGGGTGAGTCACCTAGAGGGGGAATTAGGGCAAAGTAACTGCTTCACTTGTTGTTCAGAGGGCAGGCAAACAGATCACAGCAAGGCTGGCCCCAGTGGTGGAATATCTTTCTTACCACTACTGGATTGAGAGACCACTGGTGAGGCATGAGGATGATTCTGCTCAACTTGTCCGCAGTCACGTTGGAACTCCCCAGAATGTGCATTGCCGACAGAAAGCGGTTGGAAGAAATCACCCATTGCCAAAGTCTGAGTGCTTCTCGACAAAGACAATATGACCTGGTTCCCCCTTGTTTGCTGATATACCAGACTACTGACATGTTGTCTTTTTTAATTGGAATCGTTCCGAAAGGGAGAGTATCTTGAAATGCTTGCAACCCTAGGAGCACCACCCTCAGCTCTAGAACACAGATATGAAAATTTACCTTCAGCTAGAACCAAGTGCCTTGGACTGTCTTTCCCCGATAATGCCTCCCACCTTATCTGGGATCCATCTGTGGTCACTATGGCTTGGGGTTGAGGAGTTGAGGTGGGACAAAGGGACAGCCCAACAGGATTTCAATGGAATGAAGCCACCAGCTTATGTCTTCCTTGCAACAACTGGTAATCATAATTAGATGGGACATTGGCTGATTAAATAGGGACGATTGGGAGGCCAGAAGCCACTGAAGAATTCACATGTGGTATCTGGCCAGGGGAACTAGAGTGATAGAAGCTGCCATTGACCCTAGAGTTTGAAGAGTGAGTCTCTCTGTTACTTTCATGCTGCAAATGATTTGGCTCACTTTTGATCTGATCCTTTTGAGTCTTTCTAGGTGAAGTGATGTAGGGCCAGTGACTGTGTCTGGAATCACTCCAATAAAGTCCATTTTTTGTGATAGTTACAGATGGGATTTTTCATAGTTTATGGTGATTCCTAAGCTGGAACAAAGATGAAGAGTGTAGTCTTGTGCCTTTACAAGTTGGCATCTGGTGGGAGTGGTAAGGAGCCAGTTGTCTAGATATGAAAACACTTGGAATCCTAGCAGTCTGAGATGCACTGCTATCACTGCCATGCAGTTGGTAAACACCCTGGGGGATGTGGTGAGCAGTGCTCTGAACTGATAGTGACTAGCTCCCATCCAGAAGTGCAGGAAGCTTCTGGAGTGCTTAATATGCATCCTGAAGATCTATTGAGCAAATCCAATCATCTTTTTCCAGGAATGGAAGCACTGACTGAACTGAGACCATCCGGAATTTAGTCTGTTGAACTGATTTATTCAGCTGACTGAGATCCAGGATTGGTCTCCCATCCCCTGTTTTCTTTGGCACTAAAAAGAGCCTTGAGTCTTATGGGACTGCTTCAATGACTCCTTTGTTGAGCAGTTTTTGAGACCGCTGCCTCCCTGTGACAGACTGGAATTCTGGGATTCTTCTTGATCTTTTTGGTGTCTTTGAAAGGGGAATGTTGTAACCTCTGGAAATAATCTCCTGTTTCCTTGTGCCAGTTGTTATTTGTAGCCAGGCAGATTGGTGCAGGGGTACTCATCCTATGATTGCCTCTAGAGGAAAGCAATTGGGCTCCTTTCAGGAGTGCTGGTAGGAGTTACCAGAGAAAGAGTCTCTGGAACCCTAGTTCTATGGGCCATTTCTGTCTCTGGGATGGCGTCTTCCACTATTACTTCCCCCTTTGCCCCAGGGGAAGCCATTGCTATGTGAGTCTTGGAAAGGTTCTTGGGTCTTTTTGAACCACAGTCTCCCACTTCTCTGGTTCCCGGAATAGGGCTGTTGAGGAGTGGAGAAGCCCACAACCACAGCAGAAAGGGTCTTCCCATCTTTCTCACATCTGGGTAGAGTCTCTACCTTTGCGGCCAAACAGGGATGATCTGTCAAATGGAGCATTGATGAAAGAAGACTTAAATGGCTGTGTGATATCACATACGTGCATCCAGGTGTATCTCCTTATGGCTATGCCTGAACCTGCTGCTCTTGTTGTCCCTTTGGCAGCATGAGCAATTAGGTTCATGGACGAATTAGAAATAGATTCAAGGGTGGCGAGCTGAGAAGTAACCTTTTCTCAAACCCCTTCGGCTACTACTCCTGTAAGAGTATCTGAAAGTTCTTTAATCAGATCACTCTGAAGCTGGTAAAATGTGGCACATAATTGAAGGACCTGAGAGCAAAGGTTGATGAAGTGTATAAATGCTTCCCACATCTATCTATCATCCTAGACTCCTTGTTAGCAGGATGGATGGTAGGACTTTCTTTGGTAAGTTCCTTTTTAATGGCTGCTACCACCACCATAGCATCTACAGGAATACCCTTCGACCAGTGTTGCTTATCTTTTGTGGCAGACAGAATCTGGTCAGGCCTCATAGGGATCGGCTTGATAGAGTCAGAAATTTTCCGTGCCTGCTAGGCGATCAGTTTAATAAGATTGTCAGCGGGTGGAGAGATCCAAGAAGTACAGGGCTGGGCACAAAACATCTCTAGGTATACCGATTCCTCTGAGGACGATTGGACTACTGTCCAGCCATCTCTCTGCTTCAGGAATTCTAGGATGGCCCCAAAGGAAACATCTTTAGGGGGTGACTTGGGGGAACCTTCTTCTTCGTCAAAATTGGTATCTTCTGTGAATGACTCTTCAGGGGAGTCAAAGTGCTTCCTCTTGCACTTTTACTTTGAAGGTACCTCTTCAGTGGGGTGTTCCAGAGTGGTATCCAAAGATGATATAACCAAGGTGGTTCACTCCTGAGGCTTTTGTGCCCTCTGCCTCAGAGAAGAAAATGGAGGAAGCTCCAGTTGAGGGGATGGACAAGTTGATTGGCCATATAGGGAAGGTATACACTGTTTGTCCACAACGGACACGGCCCTCTTCATAGCCTGGAAGGCAGGCTCCCCTGTCCCATAGAGGGATGGGAGCCTGGAAACAAAACAGACTCCTTTGGAACTGTGGTCCCACCCCACACAAAGGAATCTGCCTCCGAACAGAACCAGGGTTGAACTTACATATGCTGATGCCCCAAGTGGTATGGAGGGCTCTGAAAGAATCAAAGTTGAACCCTGCCCCTTGGAACCTGCAACAAAGCTTCAACCCTGAGAGGTCTCTGATTCTGACAAACCAGAAGAGCTCAGGGTAGCTATCTGTGCCAAACAAGGAGCTCTGACTTGCACCTACACAGTCGCAGCCAGGATGGTCAGTACCAGGGGCTCCAAAATCTCTGCTGGAGTCGAAGGAAGAATTTGCATGGGCACAGAAGAAGGCAAGGTTCCAAAGCTAACAAAGCTAGGAAATGAAGATGGAGGTACTCCCCTTGCTGTTAGAAGCTGGTCCACCAGTCTCATGATGTCTGACTTTGACAGGCTCTTGATGCACCAAATAGAGGAGGCTGATGGAGACCTTGGTGGCCATCTCTCCAAAAATGGACTTGGAGGATGGTCCATGAATAGATCAACAGGGGTTGAATAAGAGGTTTGAGGGTCTGTTGGTACCGAGGGAAGAGCTGTCTGCACTGACACTGAAGAAGTTGGTGTCAAGGGAGTAGTATCTTTACCCACCGCTGTTGAGGAGACAGTCGGCACCATGGGAAACTTGGCCAATTTTGAAGACAGTTCCGAAGGAGCTGTCAGAACTTAATGAGAGCACTTTTTAGGTTTTGAAGAGGAAGATGACAAGGAAGAAGAACTGGTTTCAGTCTTTAGACCAGAGATAGCATCATCAAACTCAGTTTTTAGAAGTCGAGAGTGAGTTTGTTTTTGCACACTATCAGGGTTCTAGCAGGGAACCTGTGACAGATGGCACAATCTTCCTGAAGATGGACGGCACCACAAAAATACACACAGAAGGTCCATCTGAATTTGGCATTTTTCGATCACATTTTTTGGTACCTCTTGAAGCCAGAGATGCCTTTAATGGGTTTGTTGGCCATGAGAGAAACAAAAGGCCACCTGACACACACACACACACACACACACACACACACACACACACACACTCTCTCACAAATGGGCTGAGGAAAGAGAAAGATCTTTTTTACTGTAATAGAAAGGAAACAAAAGGAAGTGAAAAGGGAAAAAATAACCAACAAAGGTAGAGGAGCGGGTAGAAAAAAGTAGAATAAAGAACAGAATTTAGTAGAGATTAAGAGAAAAAACGAACTTACAAACTAACTTACAACAAGAAGACAAGCCAAAGTTCGAGAGGTTGGATGAACGCATCTGGTGCTACAAAGTGGCAAACAATATTTGAGGTAATTTGGTGAGGAGCATTATGGGTAGTGCTTAGCTTGAGAGTTTTTGAAAGGTGCGAGTTGGAATAATGGACGAGTCGGTTCTAAGGCTCGGAACCGAGCCCACAGTCAAAGATTACATGAAGACTGACAACATCAGATTAAATGTTTCTTGGATTGCTTTGTGATATTCCTAACTGCCTCCCAGTGACACTAAGGAAGTGGTCACTGAGCTCTCCTCTGCTAGAATTCTGGAATTTCTCTTTCCCTTCAGAATTAAAGGTCTGTGGAATTGATTATCTTTGGACTCTTCTGAGGAGCAGTTTGCCTTCTATAAAAAGTACTTTTGCCAGATAAAAGTTCCTTTAGAACTGGCCTCAGGATTTGAAACAGCTGTTTAACTGCTGACCTTGGTTTGCCCTTCCTTTCTTGGTCCTCCCAAATGTAATCAACTGGCTTCCAAAAAACATATCTATAGATAGTGCAGCATCCAATAAAGAGACCTTGACTTTCTCCAGATACATGTCCATCCTTAACCATGCAGGTATTCTTAAAATAGCACCTGAAGTGGAAGCCTTTCATGTTAGACATTCTGCATTATAGGCACACTTAAGATAATGTACCTCAATCTTCACTTAAGTGTAATTCACCTTTTGTGGTTTATCCTTTGTGCCTTCATCAGATAGGTTTTCTATGCACTCCTGCATCTAGTTTAATATGGAACTGTGATACTTCACTGTGCGTGATAAATAATCTCAGGTTAGATTATCAGGATAGTATACCATCTCATCAATTAACATTAATCTCTATTAAAAGGCAGAGAAGCAAGAAAAGTCTTTCTTTGTTGTAAGTAACAAGGGAGAGAGAAATTGCTTCTAAGTCTTTTTTCTCATTATTGCACAGGTGAGATGTGTCCAGAAGAGCCTTATAAATTCTGGCAGACACTCTTGGTTCAGTGACTTGAGCCACTGGATACTGATAGTTTACTTGCATAAAATCTATGAATGGCTTAAATAATGGACAGACATCTTATATAATTTGTTTCAGATGTATTGTCTCCAAATAACATTTAGGGGGAAATAAATATCTGCAGAAGGCCAACCAGAAATTATCACTTAGTTTACTGTTTTTGCAAATGTGATGAATGCACTCTAAGAGAGAGTTTGAATGTTAAGATGTGTTTCTATGGTCTAAATCGGGCTCAGAAGAGGAAATTATTTATTATACAAGAAAAAAAAAACAATTTCTCCTCAGAAGACTTAGGAACATGTGCCCTCTTTTTCTTACTTTCACTTGTGATGCCTTTGCATGCACTTGAGAAGGTTCTCAGATACATTTTTGGGCGTAAAACTGTGTTGTGTAGTGGTTCAACAGAGATGTTACTTTTGTGATAAACTGGCATCTAGTATGACCTTGAAATAGTCTTCCATGAATAACTTATAATCGATAAGTGTCTGGATAAAAGGTTGGGCACCTATGAATCCTCCTTCAAACAAATGAGGTATGAACTTTCTTTAAATTTGCACTAGACTTCGTTGTAGTTCCTGCAGCTGGACTTTCTGTATTTATAAAATAATTCATAGTGCTAGTGAAGTAGTAACCAATGATGATGTTGCCTTATTTTTCATGGTAGATGCACCAACATTTATGACTCAAGTTTAAGTAGTTTTATAAGTTGCTTTGATAACCATGAATTAGGAGACACTGCAATGGTGAAACAAGAGGTGGAAATTAGGCCATAGAGAGGTGCAGAAGGTACAGCAGGCTATCAAAGTAGCAACAAAGCTGGTGAGGGCAGCATGAGCTGAAGCTTAAAGGGAGTTAGCAAAAGGGACTAAGAAAGAAAAGTGTGGAGGTTTAATATAAGCGGAAAGGAGGGACAGAACTGACTAAGCTAAGCAAAGATGGAAGGGAGCTCACAGAAGAATTAAAAAGCAGCAAAACTGAATGAGCATCTCTTCAGTTTTCACTGGGGAAAGGAATGGGAGAGTACATTGTTAGGAGGGAGGCAACAGATGGCCATCAGAATGAGGGGGGGTGTTCACTGGGATCTGACTGCTTTTAGGAAAGATACACCTTAAAGACCAGATAGGCTACTTCCCAGAGTCCTCAGAAATCTGATCATTGTGGCAATCTTCATACAGAGATCTGCAAAGGATTACTTCTAGTATAGGGGAAACACAAGACTATGGAGCAGAAATGTATCCTGCACAAATCAGGGAGGAAAAAAAATCTAGTGAACTACAGGCCTGCAAAAATCTAAAATTCATCCTGCAAGGATACTGGCTAAGTTAAACTCAATGAAAATTTTAACTTCTGGAAAGTTTTTACATATTTATCATCTCTACTGTAAATATGTGGTTGTATAAGCCCCATTTCACCCTTCCATGGAGGAAATATTAGTGTATGTTTAGTGGTAGAAAAGTTACTAACATGTCAACTGATTATTAATGTGGTTATAAGCTGGTGATTCTGATGACTTAAGAAAGTGAACTTGTGGTAGTGACAGCAGATGAAACAAAAAGATATACCAGCACAGAGCTGACATGTATTAACCACTGTCATGCATGAACTATACCAGAGAGATCATAGTATGCCACGCAGGCAGTGGTCTTAATTATAATTGCATGGTGAGTGGTAGAAAAATGTCTAGAGGATCAGCATAACATATCTTCATATTTGCTGCTAATACATCATGTTATAAAAGGTTCCTAACCTTAGCAGCTGTTTTCATCTGACTTATAACGTCAACATTTCTGAAAAAGCAAGTACTTCCCATCAAAGATACACACACAGCTGCAGTTGTGCTGTGTACATGATATATGGAATGATGGTCACAGTGGAAGAAGGATGTGAGGGTGTGCATGTATACTTTACAGTGAAGTAGACTGTTGGTAGATTTATTGTATATGGGTCTGACCGTTGGTGGATTTATTGTTATGGGTCTGACTGTTGGTGGATTAATTGTATATGGGTGCATCCCCACTCATGACCAGACACTCAACTGTAGTTTCTGCACTCACTTAAACTGCTCTTGCATTAACTGCAGTGGCTTTGTAGGTTGCTGCAGTTGACTCCATGGCTGCAGCACTCAGGGAGGTGGCTCTATCTGCTATGAGCTTTTACACTGGTATTCTTGCTGAGGGTTTTCCTTTTTTTCATAATGGTGTGTGCAATGAAGTTTTACATACAAAGTAAAGGAGCTGTATGAGGCAAAGTTATTCACAAGCTGGGTGTAGAGAGTTTTTCTCCCTGAAAAAAAAAAAAAATTAAGTGCTTTCACCCACAACTTTGGTGTGTGTGTGTATCTCACAAAGTTTGACTTATACACAGGCATGTTAGCTTAACGGGGCAGGGAAGGTCATCAAGAAACTCTAGGCTGGCAGTAATGTCCTGGATCACAACCAACATTTGTTTTTCTCCAGAAGTAACTGGCAGTCAAGCCTGATACAATTTTATAATGATTTACATGTGAACTTGACATGGGAGTATTGCAGACATAGTCTACCTGGAGTTTAGTAAGGCTTTTGACTCTGTCCCATAAAGAAGGCTGACAGAAAACCTTGGGTGGTTGGACACCCTGCAAAGAATTAGGAACTAGATCTCTGTATGATTAAATGCTAAGACATGAAGGGTTATGGTGACAAGTGACTAATGAGGTACTAAAGAGGTCATTTAGATTCAGTACTCATCAATGTATTGTCTCTGAACTTCTGAGAAGTATATATCAGTAGCAGTCTTGCATTTTGAATAGTCTTTCTATAGTCTTTGATGTTGGTCTTTACACAACTCACTGACATCTCAACAAAACACTGAATACAATGCATACATGAGAAAATAGTTAACTGGTTGAACTTCTTTGCTGATAATACAGAGGTGCAGCAGTGATGTTTGGAGGGAGACAATAAAGGGAAGGATTTGGAATGGGTGAAGAAGTTGATATTAATAGGCAGTAAAGCTCACTGCAAGCCATATGCAAAATATCTGCATTTGGGCTTTACAATCCTGAGGAGTGGAAATGATGTCAACTGACCTGGAAAATAATCTAAGACTGGTGACCACACATGGATTGGACCACTTGGAGCAACAGGAGAGTGCAGTAGAAGTAGAAAATCTAATGCTGAGATTTATCCTCAGGGTGACAGATTCTAGACATAAATAATGTTTCAGCTTCAGAAGACGTCAGCCAGACAACACCTTCAGTAGTATAAACAGTTCTGTAGGCCATATAAAGAAAGTGATGCTAGGATACTATAAGGAATTCAGAGGAGAAACAGCACACAGACCCATGGGATGGAATGGATGGAATATGACCACAGGCTAGAGGAACTTTTATCACTTGAGCCCAGAACAGGGCCAAGATATTGGTGTACAGGATCATGGCAGATAGATATAAAGGGATCATTCTGAACAGGAAGGACAGAGGGGAAAGAGGATACCCAACTGCTTACTGACACTCTGAAAGTTCTTATTCAAAGAGATTGCTATTGACCCATGGACTGAATAACCAGAATTGGGGGGAGGGTGGATATGGAATTTACAGAATTATTCACAAATGCTTGGGTGTGGGGGAACGTAAGGAGGGGAGGTAAAATATTATGGTACTTATATGGCCAAAATAGGCATATTTTCTCCTTTGGGCATCGATGCTTCTCAAGTCTATAAACACTTAAGTCCTAGGCCTCTTATCTTTACCTTCTTTGCTAAATTTCTTACTCAATTTTCAGTTTTTTTTGTCATGTAGTGTACCCCTAAAGAGAATCAGCACTATGCTTAGATATCTTTACGGTACATCTGTCTACCAGAGGCATGCCTGCAACTGGATATTGAGGAGAGAACATACTCTTAAAACAGGACACAGTGGAAAATTATTATTTCTTCAGTTTTCATTCAAAACATAGAGTAAGGTGCAGAACAGCAGTCTAGAGAGCATGTGAGAGGCCAAAGATTTCTTCTGGACAAGAAGTAGTATACAAGTTGAATGCCAGTGTGCTGGGTGAACATTCATATGCACAAACCCAAAATTAATCTTCACAGGGAAGGAGTCCTAATGTTATTTCAGTTACTTAAATAAACTTACCCATAACAGTAAATGTTCAAATACACCACTGTTGCAGTAGCCTAAGCAATATGGGATATGTCCCGACAAGGATATAACAACAGGCCAGTATCCAAAGCTTTGAGCATTTTCCTCATGTCCTAACTGCTAAACAGCTTGAGGAAGCAGTCAGTGGTTAGGGCACCAAACCTTCAGCTTACAGCTTTTACCTAAAAAAGTGCTATGGGGCAGCAACTAATTTTACTAGAATGTGAAGCCTTTGTAAGACAGGTGCAGATCATCCCTGGCAAAGCAGGAAAGTTTGTCAGTCATCCCATCCCAAGCTTATTCATACTGGATCCTCCTAGAATTAGCTATCATAGGAGAGGTGCAGACCATCTCTAGTAAAGCAATAAGATTGAAATCTGCTAACCATTTGCTATTCTCAGACTCTTTAGTGCGAGTCCCAGAATAGTGAGACTGAGTGAGAGAAAATGTGGACTTAATATGCCAAGTCTGAGATTGCTGTTTCCTACAGTTTTCCCTTTTCTTCATGGTATGGCAATCCTAACAGGTATATATAATTTGTGGAGGGGGGGGGGGGGCTTTCCCTGCAAATCACAACTTTAATAGAGTTTGTTGCTGTCATATATTTTTGTAGTTTTTTTCTCCCCATAATTCTGGGGCTCACACTTAGGAATATCAGAATGACAACAGGCTGCCATGAAATGTGCAATGTCAGACTTTAAAGAAGTAATCCAGTTTTATAAGTGGTCAATCTTATTATATGGTGTTGACAATGGGTGACCTGAATGCATTTATTGTGACAGACAGAACAGGATATGAGGACTGCCATGGTCCACAGGAGTGGGGCAACAGGAGTAAAGAAGGAGAGGCCATTCTAGACTTCTGACTGGCAAATGGCTTGATGCTTGCCAACATGTGGTTCAGCAAGAGAGACAATCACAAGATGACATGCAATAGTGGTCGACATACAACTCAGGTAGACTTTCTTCTTGTAAGGAAAGGGCACTTGGGGTAGACTCAGCCATTGCAAAGTCAGCCCTAGTGAAACAGCTGGCCCACAGCATAAACCAATGATTGCCACAAGCAGTGGTCAGAGAAGGCTCTAAGGTCAACAGAGACCAGGCTGAAGACATGGAAGTTGACTGGAGGGAAAGTACAACAGTTCAAGGAATTACTCAGTGCTCTAACACTGCAGGATGAAGAGGAAATAGGTGGAGTTGAAGAAGAATGGCAGTGCCTCAAAACACCATGTGCGACGACTACAGAGCAGATATGATGCTAAGCCCGTTATGAAATAAAGTATACGAGGAAAGATGGTGGAATGCACAAGTCCAGGAAGTCATCTAAAGAATGTAGGACTGTGGAAAAAAGTGGGAAACAGAAAATATTGACCAGGCTAAGAAGGAATACTAATTAAGTAACAAAGAAGTTAAGAGAGGAGTTGCAACAGCAAAAATACAAGGCATCAGAGGCAGTCTTCCAGCTTCTGGGAAGTGACTCAGTAGACAGCACAAAGAAAATCCATCAGGTTAAAAGGCAAAGACAGAAGGATAAAGAAGATAGTCAGACACCTTTCGTAAGGGGCACCAGCAGCAACCTGTTCACTAGCCTAGTTTTGGAGTGGTTGGATGTCCCAGAAACACTGGCAGCATTAGTACAGACTACATACAAGGCCCAATGACACACATATGAACAGTGTACAGACTCACAGAGGAGCTCCACGCGTGAGTGGGTATGCAACTGTGTTGCACACTGCTGTTCATACTTGTGATGGACTACATTAACAAGTAAGATTAGAGGGTGTAATGTAGGCAATGTAACATTACAAGCGGAGTCTGAAGAAGAACTTCAGATCATTACAGGGGAAAAGAAAATAAAAAAATGAAGGCACATGGGATGAAAATGGTACAGATAAGTCAGCTGTCATGGCAGCAAATGAGGAAAATCAGAAGAAGCTGAAAAGTGATATAGAAGAGAAAAGAGTGGAACAGGGTAACAGCTTCTTGAATCTGGGAGGGTTGGCTGAACAGAAAAGAAGTCTGAATGAGGAAGTAAAAACTAGAATCAGAAGTTCTGCATCCAAATGGTAGAGACAGTGTGTGTGAAAGAAGAATGCCAAAGAAGCTGAAAAGTAAGGTGTACAAAAACAGTGGAATGACCAGTACTGTGGCATAGAAACCTGGACAGTAAAGGCAGAGCACTAAAGAAGTTAGAGGTGATGGAGATGTAAAGTTTGAGTGGTAGGATGCACATTGTGGGACAGAAAAAGAAATTACTACATCAGAACAGAAAGCAAAGTAGCTCAAATAGCACAGAAGGTCAAAGAAAAGAGATTACACTGATTCAGGCAAATGTGCAGGAAACAGAAAAAAACTGTTGATGAAGATCTGAGAAAGTTAAAAAGAAAAGATGAGAAAATAAGTACATTCAGCCAACAGATGGATGGATTATATGAGAGAAGATCTGTGGCAGACAAGCATGTAGAGTAAGGTAGCAATGGCTGATGTGACACCATTAACTACTGACGGTTGCTATGACACCCTAACCCCATACTGAAAAATGGAGTTTCAATGGAGTTGATAATGATAAGGTCATACTAACCCGATGGCAGAGAGAGAGAGAGAGAGAGAGAGAAGAAGTCCTGACTATGACCGAGACAACTAGTGTTCTATTAGCTGCACTGTCACTGGAGGGGGTCAAGCTGGGAAGATGGAACTGAGCAGCCAGGAATGTTCAGACATTGTGGGGCTATGGGTTGCTGCTTACTTGAAATCTACAGGGAGCAGTAAGTGTTGCACCCATAGGAATAAGCTCACTGAGCACATGTTGCAGTACTGGTATATTACATACATAGGAACATCATGTGTGACAGAATGCATGCTCCCTCAGACAAAGCAGTATTAATGGAGCTCAAAGGGGTTGCTGATAGAGTGCATCACATGGATTACGTATGCTGCTTTACTTGATCACGAAGGTGATCTACTCCACAGCACCTGATACTTACAGAAGAAAAAGGAGGAAGAGATGAGATGACTGGGACTCCCTGAACAAGACTGAATGGGTCAGAGATGCCTGTCTCTCAACCCCCCAGTGGAATGATTGGGCCAAATGGGTGAAAGCAGTACATCCATCAGGCAGTTCTAGTAGTGTTAAGGTATGAAGTGGGGGGAGGCTACCTTTTAGGTCAAAATACCAAGTCCAGGCATTCTGCTCTGTGCGAACGTGAGTGTGTGATTGTCTGTAATATGACACTTAGATTATACTGCCTGGCTTTCTAGTTTTTGTTGCTATGGTGATTACTGGACTTTTTTTATATTGTTTACTTCCTGTTCCTTCCTACCCTGCTTCATATCCAGTTTGTGCAACTTTATGCTTTTACTTTCATCAAGAGGATATTTTTTTTACAAGTTTGGATGCCTTTTGCTGTATCTGTGCCCAATGGAATTGTGAGTAGCTCTTGATGGAAATTTCTCTGATGGACAAGAGCATGAAGAAGATATCATGGGAATTGGATTTGAGTGAATGCTGCATGTTGTACTTTTCTCTAATATTGTGCAAACTTGGAGTTGTTATATATGATTAAGAGGGTTGTGGTTCCACCCGTACGGGGTAAGGATTGCCTCCTCACACAAAGATACTCTATGAACCTGAGAAAACACCTGCTCTAGAAGTATTTCTTCAACCATATACCACTAACAGAACCCTACGGTCCACTAACAAACATTACATAAAAATCGATATAACCAAAACCCAAGCTGGAGATTCCCTCTTCTCAAATTATATAGGTAAAATCTGGAATGCACTACCAGAAAACATTACAATGTTTACATCACTAGCCCAGTTTAAAACAATACTAAAAAGCCACTTATTCAATAAATGGCTGTGTCCCTGCTCTGCGCCAGACTAACCTCTCCCTCTGACTTGTTACTATTTTGTTTCACTTACTGAACAATCCATCACTGTCTGTTCTGTTGACTATGTCACTCTGCAAACTGACATTCCATAGTACTATAACATTGGTTAGCTGATGGCATATTAAGACTTGAAAATTCAATTTCTTAGCAAACTGTGTTCATAATTTGTGTAATTGTCATACTGGTCTCTCTATTTTCTAATACAGAAAGGTTTAATGATGCAGTGTCTCTCTACTTATTGTTTAATCTTCTGATTCTACCGATTAGGTTAAGAATTACTGTGTATTAGCTAGATTGTGATATTCTATAACTAGTCTGTATGTAGAACTGCTTGTCCAAACCTTATCTAGATTATTAGTATTTTAACTTCTATGCCATAAATGTTCTACTTATATATTGTACTTCTGTTACGTTTCAATGTCAAGCTTTTCTCCCTGGGCCTCCTCTGAAAAAGGACATGTGTCCATTCGGACTTACCCGGTAAACAAATGTAACATAAATAAAATAAATTGTTCTGTAGATTAATATCTTTCAGACTTTTGCCCATTGAACAACTATTGTTTGATCTATGAATTATAGTTACATTTGAGTTTTAGTGTGTTCATTACTGTAATGTGTATTTGTCACAATCCTGATTTCTGATTTATTTTCTATTTTACTATTGTTTTCATGTAAATTTGGAATTGTATTCGAGCTGGTAATGTGTGTTTTCATCGATGCAAAACACCAACACAAATAAATAAAGCCAGTCAACCAAAAAAACAAGGTTGGATATCATCAAACTATATACAAAATAAGGGGGAAGGTGGGTGGGTGCTGCCACTGAGGCAGTATGAAATTTGAATATCTACTGTAACAGGTAAATAGAACTTGCACAACTGTACTGTGTTCTATCATTCACACTGCTTCAGTGGCATATGGGTAAAGTCCCAAAACTTACACTCTCTGAGAGAAGGAAGAATAAGGATCCAGGAAATCCTGGAGAATAATCCTTACAAAGCCTGCTCTGGAACTAGAGAAAGAATCCATTTGTGATGTATGTATGAACAGAGGACCACGTTGCTACGAGTCTATATTAATTCATTGAAAACTAATTCCATCGAATGTTCGTTCAATGAATACAAACCAGCATTTTTCTAAGGGAAAGGAATTACTTGTCCCCCACACCGGCCGTAACACAAACTACATTTTATCAAAAAGGAAGGGAATTACTTGTTACCCACACTAACCATAACGCAAACTACATTACATCAAACCCACCAAGGTGGAAGGCAATGTCCCCCACACCCCCTACTTATATATACTAGCTCCGAGATCACACTACAGTGGATAAAAGAGCAAATGTCCTAATTCTGTCCAACTAACTCCCTTCTCTTAGAAAAACATTTGCCAAAGTGAAGTTCTTTGAATGTCCATTCGCTGGTTTGTGTTCAATGAACAGCTGTTTGCAGGAATTAGTTTTTGACAAATGAATATAGACGCAGTTGCTACCTCTAGAATGCTTCAACAGTCTAGTCCTTTCTATATGCCAACAAAAAGGATAAGGCTTTGATGGAATGTCCCTTAACCTTGTGTGGATTACATTTACCACAGTGAGAGTAACAAAAAACAATAGCAGAAGACGACCAAGGAGCAGTAATTTGGTTAGAAGCAGGTTGATCCTTCTCAGCTCCAAAATAGGAAATAAACAGCTGTTGAGCTTTCCCGAAGGACTTTTCTGAAGGACTTAATTCTATCAAGGTAGTACCTGGGATGCCTGTTCAAATCCAATGTATTCTGTCTCTTGTTTCTATGTTCTGGAAAGAAAACTGAGAGAGTGATGGCTTGATTCAGGGACAAATTCAAAAACTACTGACTAGTAAATAACAAAACCTGTCCAGAAAAGGTGGAAAATGACTAATGTATCAAAACCAGAAAAACAAAAACAAATTTCTACCTCATCACATGGAATCCAACTCCAGAAGGGGAGCACAGTGTAAAACAAATCCAGAAACAAAAGAAAAACCCAAGAACCTCACTTTAAGCCTCTAATTCATAATGTGTTTTTCATCTGCATACAAAGACAGATTTTTCTAGTTGCAGGTTTTCTTGGCTCCTTTAAAACCTGCTGCACATTGTCATGGGCCTAAAATTTATCATGATATAATCATTCAGGCTGTCTGTAGCAATTGCTCTAAGTTGGGGGTTACCAATTACTCTTGACACCGTGTGAACTGATAAATAGTGTGAGGAAGCTTGTGGTAGTTGCCCTTGGCCATTTCCATTAAAAGGGAGAAACAACTTTACCTGGGCCAAAAGGGGTCATCACAATGATCTTTGGTAATTCTTTCTGAATCTTCAGAAGTATCTTGGGTATCAGTGGAAAGGATGGAACATTCCTGCCCACGGGAATGAGAATGCTTCTGTCCTCCAAGCATGGCTGCAAGGATTTCTTGAAAATAAATTTTCCAATTGTCTGTTTTGAAAAGAGGTGAACAGAACTATTTGAAGTGTACCCCACATCTGGACCAAATCATGGCAGACCTCTATCTGTCTGTGATCTGCTTACCTTGTCTGCCCCTAGGGTTTTCTCTGAGGGGATAAATAAGGCCTGTAGCATTAGAGAATGCTGTAAGGCTAGTCCCTACTCCATCACTGCCAATTAGCAAAGGTGGTATGACCTTGTACACCCTTGTTTCTTCATGTACCACAAGACTATGATGTTGTCTGTGACCAATAAAAGGTGACCTGAATGTGAGGCTGCCAGCCCAGCTAGCTAGAATTTTGTAAATAATTCTATGTCATTTGTGAATATTAATATGATCCATAGGCTTGTCTTACAAATGTAAGACAACTATATGTTATGTGTGTATTAAACTGCTGGTGCAGAAGTGTGTGTTAAACTGTATGCTATGTGCTGAGCTTCAAGAATGTAACCACAGTGTACCCTACTGGAAAAGAGCAGAAATGTGTATAAACTACATGCCTGTGCAAATGTGTGTTTTCATAGTAGAAGTTGGAACATACAGAGTTAACTTGCAAACTTTAAGAAAATACGTCAGTTGTTTACAATTGTGTTCATCTCAGCTAGGAGACAGAATGTCTGCAGCTAGAAATTCTTTCTACTGTCTGGAAACAGAAATAATTACAGGTTTCAAAGGTAAAAGTGTTTAACTGTTTTATGACTTCCAGTTCTAGGCAAACATCTGAGAGATAAGTATTTTTGACACGGAAGTGCTAAATTTTAAGTTTCTGTTAGCCTGGGAACTGAAGGCAGAGGTGACAAAGAATGATGTAATCTGAGATAACCCAGCAGAAATGTTTGACAGTAATTTAAGAACTATCTCAGAGAGTAAGTCTGTGCATTTTGTATTTGTCTTTGGATCTGACAACATCCTCTCATCAGCACTTGTATTGCTCTGTAAGTAAGTCATTTAGGGCATAGTATCTCTTAGATACAGATAGGAATACAGTAAAGATTAGTTTAGATGTTTTCTGTATTTGAGACGGTCCTGCAATGTTGTTTTAACGTATTTCCTGTGATTCTGAATTCTGTTGTCACTATGCTGACTTATTGAGTATTGTCTTGTACATTTATTAATTATTACTAAATATATTAAACCTTTTAATTGCGGCTGATTTGTTTAGAGATATTTAAGCTCTTAACGTACTTGCATATGTATTTGGGACACTGTATAGGCCACTCCTAAATAGCCTTAAAAGTTTTGGTCACACTTATCATCATCATCATCTTTCGGCTTTTCCCGTTAGGGGTTGCCACAGCGGATCATCTCTTTCCATTTCTTTCTATCCTCTGCATCTTGCTCTGTCACATCAACCACCTGCATGTCCTCTCTCACCATGTCCATAAACCTTATCTTAGGCCTTCCTCTTTTCCTCTTACCTGGCAGCTCCATCCTTAGCATCTTTTTCCCAATATAGCCATCATCCCTCCTCAGCACATGTCCAAACCAACACAATCTCATCTCTCTTGCTTTCTCTCCAAACTGTCCAACATGAGCTGACCCTCTACTATACTGATTCCTAATCCTATCCATCCTAGTCACACCGAGTGCAAATCTTAACATCTTTAACTCTGCCACATCCAGCTCTGACTCCTGCCTTTTTGTCAATGCCACTGTCTCCAACACATATAACATAGCTGGCCTCACTACCCTCTTGTAGACATTCCCTTTCACTCTTACTGGTACCCGTCTGGCACAAATCACTCCTGATACTCTTCTCCACCCATTCCACCCTGCCTGTACTCTCTTTTTCACCTCTCTTCCACATTCACCATTACTCTGAACTGTTGATCCCAAGTACTTAAACTCGTCCACCTTTACCAACTCTACTCCCTGCACCCTCACCATTCCTCTACCCTCCCTCTCATTTACACACATATATTCTGTATTAGCCCTGCTGACCTTCATTCCTCTGCTCTCTAGGGCATATCTCCACCTCTCCAGAGTCTCCTCAACCTGATTCCTACTCTCGGTACAGATCACAATGTCATCTGCAAACATCATAGTCCATGGGGCCTCCTGTCTGATCTCATCTGTCAACCTATCCATCACCACTGCAAATAAGAAAGGACTCAGAGCTGATTCTTGATGTAATCCCACCTCCACCTTAAACAGATCTGTCACTCCCACTGCAGTCCTCACCACTGTCACACTACCCTCGTACATATCCTGTACCACTCTTACATACTTCTCTGCCACTCCAGACTTCCTCATACAATACCACAACTCTTCTCTAGGCACCCTGTCATATGCTTTCTCCAAGTCTACAAAGACACAATGCAACTTCTTCTGACCTTCTCTGTATTTCTCCAATAACACTCTCAGAGTAAACATTGCATCTGTAGTGCTCTTTCCTGGCATGAAACCATACTGCTGATCAAGAATCATTACCTCCCTTCTTAACCTAGCTTCTACTACTCTCTCCCATAACTTCAAGCTGTGACTGATCAATTTTATCCCTCTGTAGTTACTGTAGCTCTGCACATCACCTTTATTCTTAACGATAGGTACCAAAGCACTTTTTATCAACTGCTCAGGCATCCTCTGACTTTCCAAAATTTCATTAAACAATCTAGTTAAAAATTCCACTGCCATTTCTGCTACGCACCTCCATGCTTCCATTGGGATGTCATCTGGGCCAACAGCCTTTCCATTCTTCATCCTCTTCATAGCTGTCCTTACTTCCTCCTTGCTAATCTGTTTCACTTCCTGATTCACTATTTATTTTATTTATTTTATTTTACATTTGTTGACCGGGCTAGTCCAACTGGATATATGGCCAATTTCAGTAGAGGCCCGGGGAGAAAAGCTCCGCTTTTAAACTAGATAAAATCAAGACAATACAAAAAAAACACAATACAAAAAAGGATACATGCAATATGTAAAGTAAATAAAAATTTCTCCATCAGCTTAGGTTATATAGAAACTAAAAATAAACAGATTGTGAGTAGTAGGTTAATAAGGTAGAATGCAGTATTATGACCAAGAGAAAGGGATAGATCATTCAATATTAGTAGAAAGGGTAAGAATGTGTCTTTGAAATGCTATAAAACGGTTATGAAAGGTGAATAAAAAGGTAATGTAAGGTGTAAAACACAGGGTAGATGGTGAAATTTTAGAGGACAGGGAAGTAGGAGAAAAATATGGAGGGTAAGTACAAGAGGAAGTAATTATAGTCAAAGTGGAAGAAATAAAAAGGTTTATGTATGAGGTGGGAAGATAAGAGTTCACATAGGAATGAATAAGTAGTAAGGAGCATGCCCAGTGATAGCATGTTGGGAATAAGATACTAGGATGGGGAAGAGTGAGGAATTGCTGTTATACTTCAAAGTGGGTAAGGAGGAGAGATATAGAAAAGGTCATGGTGGGGGGGGGGTTAGTCTGGGTTAGTACAAGGACAAAGCCATTGCGATTTTAAGTGAATTTTTAGTTGATTTTTAAAGAGAGGTAATGATGAAAGAAATGTAAGATTAGTGGGAAGTATGTTCCAAACCTACCACACAAAATTAGAGAAAAGAGAATCACCTGCCTTGTTGTGGGATTTCAGGGTGGTAACCAGTAGTTTATTTGCTGAGCAAAGGTTAGAAAGGTTTGTGTAGGGGGAGATAAGGCTACTGAGAATAGGAGTCTTACTAGGTTGATATAGCATTTTATGAGTAATGGAGAGTTGTTGAAATTTTAGCTGGTTATTTAGTTCAAGCCATCCTAGAAGTTTTAGGTTTAGACAGTGATGTGTTCTAAATGAGGACCCAGTAGCAAACCTGGCAATATTGTTATACGAAGTAGACAGTTTGTTTAGGTTGCTTTTGAAAAGATTCGTATAAACTGGCGAGGCATAGAAGAGGGTGGAGATCAGATGGGTCTGGGCAATAGTAGTTCTGGCTTCTGGTGTAAGAAACGGTTTTATTCTATATAAGGATCCAAGTTTTCTGTTTACAGTTTTGATGGTGGCATTAATATGAGCGTCAAAGTTGAGGTTGTGGTCAATCAATACACCTAAGAGTTTTATAGTTGGGTCAGGAGCTATGATTGTACCATCGATGGAGGTAATAGAGAAATCTAGTGGAGTGGATTTGTTAGTTGGAGTAAATAGTAATAGCTTTTTTTTTTGGTATTAAGGAGGAGATGATGTTGTTGAAACCAGTTTTCATTAATGAATATGGAGAATAGTAGAGGTCCCAGAATAGAGCCCCATGGGGCAGCAAGGGTAACAGGGAGATGCTTGGATAGATTATTATCCCAAAGGACAGCTTGCTGTCTATTGTGCATATAGGACTTAAACCACTGTAATGCCTGTGTGTCAAGTGAGAATAAGGTGAGTGTATTGAGTAATAATTGATGGTTGACCATATCAAAAGCTTTTGAGAGATCAATAAATAGTGCAGAGGAGAGCATGTTATTGTTAGGATGTTTATTAATACAGTCTGTAAAGGATAGAAGAGCAGTAGTGGTACTGTGGAATGGTCTAAAACCATGTTGACAGTCGGCTAGGAGGTTATATTGGAGAATGTGGTCAAGAATTTGTTGGTGGATACATTTTTCCATAATTTTGGCTAGTGGTGATAGTAGGGCTATGGGCCGGAAGTTAAGAGAGTTCATTTGAGTTCCCTCCTTTGTGAAGTGGGATTATATGAGAGATTTTCCATAGTGAAGGAATGGAGCCTTCAGTTATGGTTCTATTAATAAGAATAGCGATGGGGTAGGCAAGAACTTTAGCAGCAGTTTGAAGGTATTTAGGTGGTAGGAGATCAGCTGAGGGTGTACAGGGTTTGAGCTTATGAAGCAGAGTATAGATGAGGGCTGTGGGAATAGGTTTTAAGTAAAAGGTAGGTTGTAAGGTAGTGGGGGAGGGTGATTGGGTAGGGCTGAGAGGTGGTAGGGAGTTTGCTAGAGATTGGATAGTTTCAGTAAAAAAGCTGTTAAAAGCATTAGCAATCTCATTTGGAGAGTTCTGGGAGAGACCAGATGGGGTCGGTGTTTTAGAGAGTCCTGGATGTAAGAGTTTTATTTATGCCTGACCAGAAGCTTTTGGGTTGACTCTGGTGATTTTGTTGGAGTTTGAAGAAATAGTGTTTTTTATCCTGAAGTATTGATTTTTTGGTTGCATTTCTTAGTTGTCTAAAGTGTTGCTGATCAATTGAGTCTTTGGTGTTTCTCCATTTGGACCAGATTTTGTTTCTTTGTAGGATTTGTTGTCTGGTTTCTTTAGTGAGCCATGGGGCTGCTTTGCATCTAGTTCTTATGGAGCGTGAGGAGGCATGGAATTCTAAAATTTGTAGAAATGTGGAGTCACAGGCTTGAAGCTCAGTTTGAAAATTGACTGGATTAAAATGTTTTTTATTGCGGGTGATTTTAAGGGTAGGTTGATTTGGAATTATAGGATTTTTGTCTGCATAGGTAGGTTAGTGAGTGGTCACTAATATCATCAGGAAGGACACTTACTTTGTAAGAGAGAGAGTGGCAGTTTATTAAGATCCAGTCTAATATACTTTCTTTGCCTGTGGGTTTATGGATTCTAGTGGTGGTGGCAATAGTTTGAGAGAAGCCGTAGAGGTTTATATGGGTTGTGGGTTCTAAAGTGGTACAGGAGTTCCAGTCTATATTAAAATCACCGAGTACTATGGTTTCTTGAGGGAAGGATGTAAAAAGCCATCAGAGGATACTTTCTATGATGCTAATGTTATTGCCTGGGGGTAGGTAGGAGCATATTATGTTAATAGATTTAGTATTATTGAGCTGGAGTTTGGCAATAAGAATTTCCACATTGGTTTCTAGAGGGGATTGTACCTGTATGGATGAGACCTGTAACTCAGATTTGTGCAGTACTGCTACCCCACCACCCTTTTTGGTAGTTCGGTCTAACCTCAGGATGTTATAACCAGGTGGGAGTATTTAATTGTCTTTCGTAACTGGTTTAAGCCAGGTTTCAGTTAAACATAGGATATCAAAAGAGTGAGTATCTAGTAGAGCGTGCAGTTGGCTTACTTTATTGTTAACACTTCTTATATTGAGATGAGCTATAAGTAGTGAATTACTGGGAGTGAAAGGGGGGGGGGTGAGTTGTCTTATGGTGTTGTTATAGGGTCCTGAGTTGGGATGAATGTCCCCATGAAGGAGTGGATATTTGAGAGGACTATATGGATGCTTCAGTGGTTTAGTGTAGTTAAGTTGTGCTTTCCTAAAATGTGTAAATGTAAAATGAGCTACTCTGTGGTATTTAGGTGATAGATAGGATGAGGAGGATGTTATGCTAGAACGGCTAAGGATTTCAAGATTTATTATTAATGTTTCTTTAAGGGAATGGTGAGAAGATGAGAATTGTAGGTTTTCGTAGTAAGCGAGAGTATAGGGAATAGAGAGGATAGATAGTAGTAAAAGGAGGAGTGGCAGTTTTATGTAAATGAGTGTATAAGTAAAGGTCATGGTGAAGGAGATGATAAAATGTAGTAGGAAATTAGGAGGTTGGAGTTAATGAGGGTGTGGACTAAATGGGTGGAGAGTGATTATTAGTATGTGAGTGGTTGTATAAGTGGTAGGTTTATACAGAGTGGTTAAAGATGATTTGATAGGAATCCCCACATCAACTTACCATTTGGATAATAGCAACATTACACAGTATAATTGGTCACCCTTTGGGAAAGGCCTTATGGTAGCTGACAAAGAGTGGTTGGTGGCAGCTGGTACTACCTTATGGTCTGGGCAGAAGGGTGCATAGCTATTGAACCTGTGCCAACCTTCCACAGGAGTGTGTGTGTGTGTGTGTGTGTGTGTGTGTGTGTGTGTGTGTGTGTGTGTGTGTCAGCTGATTGGGCAGGGACACAAAGCATTAGTTGGACAGAGAGGGTGCTGGAGGTTTTGATTCAAATCACAAAGTGTGTGTGTGTGTGTGTGTCAGCTGCTTGGGCAGGGACACAAAGCACTGGTTGGACAGAGAGGGTGCTGGAGGTTTTGGCTTGACCACTTGGCTGAGATCTTAACCCTATAGGTGTGCCAGTGGGGAGTCTTATTGGGGATTGGGAAAGAGGCAGAAATCAGCCCCAGACTGACTATGATCTCTGTGTGCTCAAGGGAAATTGTACTTTACTGTATGTGTGCTTGTCACTCTCCCAATGAACATGTCCCTCACTAGCGGTCTACTTTAGAATGCTGAAAACTCAAAATGTCAATCGCTCACACGAGTGAATAATCAGAAAGTCGATGTTGTTTTTTTAGGATCGCAGTACAGTGAAGATGGGAATATTTGTCCTTTCCTCACTGTAGTGCAATCTCATTAGGAATATATATTTAGCAGGGTGGGGTGGGGGTGCAGCCCCCCACAATAGTGATTTTGAGGTCCTGATAATTCGCTCATGTAAGCATTCAATATTTTGATTTTTCATTGTTCTAACATAGATCCCTCACTGGTGCTAGTAGTGAGGATTGAGGCTCCTTGATTACTGGGCCAGTGCAGGGGCATCACATATGAATTGATGGCAGTGATGGGATAGCCACATCAAATATTAATTGGTTGATAGTGGTGAGATAGCCACATCTTATATTAATTTGCTTGTAGTGGTGTAGATATTGAATTCCTACAGCTTGTGTACAGTGATCACTACAGGTGCTTGTACTCTTAATCAGTCACACAGTGAACATTCAGAGTTCATTTCACAATTGTTTTATTTTATTTTTTTCCTGCTTGCCAGGAACACATTTGTATTTTGCTGATCGGTTTGCTGTCTTTGGAATTGGGCACTACTTGGAGTGAGTTCTAAAATAATAAGCAAAATAGGAGGGAAACCTGTGTTCACTTAAAAGAAAGGGAAGAGTTATAAAAACTTCTTTCAAGGAAAGTTAAACAAGCCAAAAAAAGTGTTGCAAAGAAAAGGGATGACAAAATGCATCAGGTGTAATATGTCCAACTACTTATATATACAGAGGCTAATGAATTAAGAGTAGGAAACAGCAAAGTAAGTTTATCTGGTGTTTTTAGCTGTAAATCAAAACGTGGTTTATTTGGCATTTTGCTTAGGATGCATGGCATTGTATGTGGGTAGAACTACATGTGAATTAAACAGGAGAATCTATGAACATAAATATGCTATTCAAACAGGTGATGATAGAAATGCCCTGAGCAAACAGTATATGTCAAATAAGTGTAAAATCGATTTTACATTTCTGGTTTTGGAAACAATACAGAACACTAATTACTAGGTTAACATAGAAGAAGAACTTGGTTGATTAGTATACTGCTGGCAGGTAAGGTTAAATGCCTGCTTTCCATGTGATGTACTTAAAGAGAAAAGGGTTAAAACATTAAGTTGAACCCTATGAAAATGGTGTGATAAAATTTTAAGAGTATCATGCGATATTTTTAATTTTAATTGTACCATGTGATGCTTTTATTTTAAATTTGTAGTGTAATGAGTCAGACCTCAGTCTGAAGAGGTCTCTGTGGTGAATTAGAGGAGACGGAAGCACTTACATGAGGTTCTATTGTTTTTTCGTGCAGTTTTGCAACTTTTGTTTCATAAGCATGGGTATTTAACGTGACATCAACTTAGATACACTGTCTATATGCATAGTCATTACTTCCAGCTTGCCAATTGTATTTATTTAATGGCCTGTCTTTTAAGAAAGGTTTTAATGGAACCTTCTCACTAAGACCATATCTAGCATCAGCTCTCAGCCTAATTATCCATTTGGTTTCAGAGACCTCAGTTGTGTTTTCTATGTCCCTCCCCTCTCTATGACCAATTGTGACTTTCTCCATTATCAAAAACTTAAATGTGTGTATGTCCACAATTATGTATGTGCTTAGCCAGTGCATTTGTAAGACACGCTCTCTTTATGTCATATATACATATATATATATATATATATATATATATATATATATATACTCTGTTATTCTATCCCTAAAATTACTATAAGTTTTACCTACGTAAAACATTTTGCAAAAGCAAATGTCTAAATAGACCACGTCAGATGTATCACAACAGGCTGCTACATTAAATTTAAAAACCTTGTTAAAACCCAGGTGTAGAAATTGCCCAGAAGAATCAATATACCTGCAAACCTAGGCCAATATTTATTCACATCTGTTATAACATTAATATTTCCCAAAAAATATGGGGACATGCACTGTGTCACAAATGGGCATAAATGGATTGTCCAAACATTCCATTACCTGAGAAAAATAAGGTCTCGCTGTAGTAGACCTATAAACACGAATATCTGAAAGTGACTCTTCTATATCTTGATTCTTATAACCTCTCTCTCTCTCAACCTAGTTTTTAGATCATTTAAATCATCCTGAAATTTTCTATCATCAGGATTTAGCCTTGACATTCTGAATCTTTGCCCTTTAATTATGTTCTTAAAAATATGACCAGGGTGCATGTAGTTCTATAGTATAGAAGATTATTTATATAACATTCATTTCTATAGATGGTAGTACATATCGAATTATCAATTTTTTTATAAACTTAGACATTCAAGAAATGAATTTCATTCCGTGAAACATTCATATCAAATTTCAAAAAGGAAGTACTTTCATTTAAATAATGAAAAAAATGTGGATAACTCATGTTCAGTCCCATCCCATAATAAGAACAAGTCATTTACAAAGCGCCTGTAGAAAACAACATGTTCAAACTTGTGAGTTCCTAAAAATGTAATGTTTTCCCATTTAGCCATCACTAAATTTGCATAACTATTCGCAGTGGGTGTGCCCATTGCAACACCCTCTCTCGGCAAATACAAATTCTGGTCAAACAGAAATACATTGTTTGCAAGTATTACTTCTGTTAACAGGCATATTAAATCTACAGAACTCCGTGTTATAGTTTTTTGTTCCAATAAATAACTTCTTAGCATGTCAATTCCTTTCACATTAGGTATCATGGTAAACAATGAATGTCAAGTGTAACAAATAATAATTTACTTTGGTTTATAGCTGTCTCATACAAAAAGTTATGTAAGTGATTTAAAAACTGTTTTGCATCCTTTAAGATATAGTCATTCTTGTCTACTATTGGTCTTAACATTTTCTCGATATATATGGATAGGGCTTCTGTAGACCACCCATGGCCTGAAACTATAGGCCTAAACGGAGGACGGAATGGATCTTTGTGTATCTTGGGAAGCCTGTGTATCACTGGAATAAATAGGGCCATCCACCAGAAAATGCTTAAACATATCATAATCAAAGCATTTGCATAATAGACAGACATATAACACATTATGTATTCTAAATAGCATAACATTAACATAAGATTTAGATACCTTTCTATATACTTTATCACTCAGCATATTATTCATGGAATCAAAATAGTATTTATGATCCATAATAACTACTAGATCACCTTTATCAGCAGATTTAATAACAAAAGAAGTGTTATTCTTAAAGTTCTGTAAAGTTGCTTATTCATTACAGTTCAAATTCACATATTTCTTATTTTTCTGATTCATTACAGTATATAATTCTGACTCACATAGTTTACTAAAAGTCTCTAGTACCAGATGGTTCATAGGGAGAAAACTGCTCAGTTTTCTAACACTATTTACTGAAACTCTATTACCAAAAAGCAGCTTTAAACCAACAGTTCTGAGGAACATTTTTAAATCTATAATAGCTTCAGTTAACCCCACTTCTTGTGAGGGTACAATGGATAAACCTTTATTTAGCAAAGAACACTCACTGTGACTGAGTTGTTTCAAAGGAATGTTCCACATTAATGGATTGTCATATTTTGTCACATTTTCTGTATGGTTCATGGCTCTCTCAGCTTCTGTTGTATCTTGCATTTTGCTCTTCCTCTGTTTAACGAATGATCTCTGGGCGTTCATGAACTCCGGTTCACATCCTTTTGAGGGTTATTGGAAAAACCTGATAAACGCTGTCATCTTTAAACGCGTTGATATGATGTCCGTGTTAGATGGTAAACGAGTGTCTTCAGCCACTTCTCTACTTCCCTTCTGTTGTACAACATCGACCTCTATTGCTGGTGGTGCAGTGTCTTTCCTTTTAGTTCTAATATCTCTTCCCAGTAACAAGTGATCTTCACTAGTTTCAGTACTACTAGATAAGCTCAAACAGTTCACATCGGTTATATTGTCATTATTTCTGTTATATAAAATTAATTTTATAATTCACAGTTTTCTTACACTGAAATCATTGAAGAAAAATAATGAACTTTAACCCCAGTGTCACAGGCAAAGGAAAAGCTTCTATTGCAGCCATAGACTTTAAATGGGCACAGCTCATGCATAAAGTTACCCCATTAAAATTTATGACTATAGCTCATGTTACCTTATGCTAACATGACAACTTGAAAAGCTAAATAATTTTGGGATGTAGTTTAATATAAAGTTTATAAAACTTTTTATTAAAAAATGTCCCAAAAAAGTAAGGAAAGGCGAGCAAGAAAATACATCATGGCACTTGACTCATCAAATGCATCAATGTACATTGAAACATTAACAAATCACGTAATACCACTAACAGATTCACATACCATAGACTGAGGCATGCTCTGTTGATTTTTTTGTTTTTTTTTCTATTTTTTGTTGCAACTGGATTTGAATGGGGGCAGCTATAACAGGATCCATCGAGTCAGAGGGGAAAACACCAGGCAGAGTAATACACTGACACTATTAAGGACTGAATAAGGGCAACAATAATAAAAAATATAAACTATGTCTCCACACATCAAACTGCATAAATGGAGGGAAAACAATTTAAATTGTGGTAAACCTCGCTCTACAATCTGCATAGTGTAGTAAACAACAACACACACTGTTACAGAACCGATTAAAATTCAGCTGTCCAAATCGTGACAAAAATCAAATATGTACACTTACATTAAATAGAAACCTTTTAAAACAGCAAATGTATGCATTTACTTTGAGATCCCCTTGTCAGAAATGAAACAAAATCTCCACAGATAATGCAAATAAAGTAGTTTGCAATAAAATCATGATTTAACAATAAAAACAGCCATAACAGTGTTAAATTAGCAGTAAATATCATATAAATGAAGCAAAAGGAGACAAAATGAATAATGTTCATGTCAGAACTTCCAAATCAAGCAGATAAACAACAGAAACAAGAGACTTAGTGTTTCCAAGTACAAGTTATTGAACACTTTAGAATAGAAAAGCCCCACAACTGCTTAAACACAGTATTATCCATATAAGCAACACAACAGTAAGTTAGAATTCCCAAAGGAAATAATAGCTGTAGTAAATAGCAAGAAAATTTCAATAAAAAAGTTCACACACATACACACACACACACACACACACACACACACACACACACACACACACACACACACACGTGTGTGCGCGCATATATTAAATAAATCAAAAAAAATCAAAAGTATATAAGAACAAAGAGGAAGGGAAGTTCCCAAAGGGATCTTATCAGAGTCTGTGATCCACCAATGTACGTTGCTGAGAAGATTCAACTGTCTGAGCCTTACAACTGGCAATAAAAGACTGAATCACTGGCTTTCTGTGACAGGGGTTAGGCTTCCCCTTATGGGAAGGGTTTAACCTATCCCCTATCACAGAGATTCAGATGAGGAGGATTCTGAGCTCTGGAAAGCTATCATGTGAGTCAGTGTAGGCAAAGAGCCCATATGTTACTTAGGAAGTGTGAATAATGAACATCAGATGTCACGCACAGGCAATTAAGAATCTGATTGATCAATGGTTCTTTCCCATTTTAGAGATCAATATTATGCATGCATTACTAGAAAAATCTCAGTGTTTACCAAAAAGCTTTGCCACAGATTGCTAAGAGGGAGAGATTAGTTTGTTTTTTGCTTTTTTTGTATTTTATATTGCTTCATTGCCTCCTATTTCATATATTCTGGTGTATTTTCTTTACACTGTGTTTTATTTGTATTCTGCTTTCAGCTGCATATTTAAACTAGGAAGAGACCACAGGTGTTTCTCTTGTGATTCACACAGAAATTAAATTCCCCCTCCCCAGTACTGCTGTGTTTTTAAACTCAACTGCCTCTCTAGTTGCAACCCCTTATGTCAATTTGCCCACATATTCCCTTCGCTCTCTTTTTCATTGGCTATTGTGAATAAGCACACAATTATCATTTTGTGAAATCACTCTGCTTCAGCTTATTGGTCATCCCACTGTATTCCACAGAACCAGAATACTAAGTGTCCACCCTCTCCAAATCTATTCTAAGTCAGCAGATGAGTGCAAATTAGGAGCAGTCACAGAATCCCCCACTGACACTAATGTTCCCTTGCAAAGACTGACAAGACAAATAACTTGTGTCAGAGCCATAGACTAAAATTAAATGCCAAAAAATACACAATAGTAGCTATCATATTGACAATATACCATTAAGAGTCAACCCAGTAGTCAGGGACTTGGGGACACACATAAACAGTAATCTAGCCTTTGACTATCATGTGTCTGCAGTAGAGTGTGCAACTTATAAACAAAGACATGGCATCTAGGTCCAAGTCACTGTTCCACTGTATTCAGCATTCATCAAACCTATCACTGAGTACAATGCCCCCTTTAGTATGTACCTAACCAGGCACATCCAACAACTGAAACGTCCACAGAGGTCCCTCACTAAAAGACTACAGAACATAATTAACATGTCCTACACAGACTGCCTCAAAGCTCTATCCCTGTATTCTGTCGCCTACTGGCTGTTGAGTGGACATCTATGTATGGCATACGAGGCATTGTCAAAACCCAGGCTAATGGACCTCCTGCATATCCGTAAAACAATCAGCACCAGAATCACCTGTTCTAAAGACTTAAACCTTGCCTGCTATATAAACAGGACCGACTGGAAGGACAGGCATGTATCCCAGAAATTACCCCTTCTCTGGAACAGGATTCACATCCATATGCAAAAGAGTTTCTCCTTAACCCATTTCAAGTGTTACTTGGACAGTTGGATGGGGAACAGGAAATTCATCCCTGGTTTTTCATCTATATTTCTAATGGATACAGGCCCCTGCTTGTAATGTTTTCATCTCCCAATCTCTACTTACAGTTATCAAGGGTACTACAACTTGTCAGAGATTTGGGATGAATAACTACCTAGGCTTTAAAAAGGCCCTTGTGATCATTTGTCTAGAAATCACCTATGAACTTGTAATACTAACTAAGCCATTGCCACTAAATTGTATAAGAATAGAACCAAAAAACCAAGCAGTATTCACGACGAACGACTCCAAGCCACAAAATGAAGCAGTTTTATTGCAAAAAACACAGAAACACTTGTAACTCCTTTGGAGTTACAAGTGTTTCTGTGTTTTTTGCAATAAAAATGCTTCATTTTGTGGCTTGGAGTCGTTCGTCGTGAATACTGCTTGGTTTTTTGGTTTTAGTGACTTTTTGGCAGTATTATCCATTTCTTTGTTTTTTTCTTGTATAAGAATAGACCAATCTTTAGTAAGTGCATATTCCCTAGAAGGATTTGCATCAAAGTTGAATTTCATGTATTTATAGAATTAAAGCAGAATAGTAGAATGAACTCATCTATAAGCTAAAATGAACTTTTTAAATAAGTTGTAAAGAAACAAGCAAGCAACATAAAATGCACACACACAGGCACATACACACACTATGCACAAACATACTGCTTTAATCATTTTGTGTGTGTGTGTGTGTGTGTGTGTGTGTGTGTGTGTGTGTGTGTGTGTGTGTGTGTGTGTGTGTGTGTATATATATATATATATATATATATATATATATATATATATATATATACACACACATTCATGGGTACCACGTACTGGAGCGAATGGCAAGTGTTCTGACACACAGTAGTGCAAGATCAACAATCTCCATATAGGGGAATATTTTCTTTCCACTGGGATTGTCTGATCTCGAAGTTAGTATATGTAATTGGAAGGGGTGTGGGGGTGCAGGAGGGCTTGCCCCCCTGCAAAAACACTTGCTGTTGGTTCATTCTGCTCTGAGTGATTTTGACATTATGATATCAGTCTACTGAACATCAGGGCACTTGCCATTCACTCCAGTGCCCTACACCCATATATATATATATATATATATATATATATATATATATATATATATATATACATTTTATATATATATATATATATATATATATATATATATATATATATATATATATATATGCACATATACAGGCATTATATAAGTATTTCTGTATCCATATCTCTCTATATGTATGCATATGTAAAGCAACTTGAGTAAGATCGGTCTCCGTGTACAGATCTGTAACAAGTGGACACAACACCTTTGCAGATAACATTAACTTATGAAGCTTACCTTCTTATAAAGGCTCCGTAGATCTCTGTATTGCCACATGCTGTTAAGAACCTGAGAGGCTGCTTTTACCACCTTTGCTGAGTGCCTAGGCATGTCAAACAAACAAATAAAAACATGAACAACTTAGACAGACACATTACAACAATAATACTGCAAGGCTTTGAAAACTAATATTTCATCAAATATTTTGCTTTTAATCTTCACTGATATACTTCTTAAACTGAGTCATGAAGCTTTTTAAATTATCGGTTACTAGTTAGTCCACCTCAGATTTCATTTAGGAGCAAGAAGCTGTTTCCTAAAAGCATCACAAGTAGGAAGCAATATTGCTGAACCACACCATAGAAAAGATATAAAATGTGTGCCAGTGAACACTTTGAGGATTTTATGCCCTTTTGGGAAATTAAACCACATTAATTCAAGATAATTCAATTATTATAAGCACTTTACTGACACCTGCTATCTTATACAACTCTGAAATTAGTTGATGTCCTATAATGTAATCCCAGGACCGTGAATGGAATTCCTTGTTTTTTTAATTGACTGATACTGCCTCTCATGATATTTGATCATATGCAAAAGCAGATACATCATGCTTTCTGTTGACTATATCCCAATGCATTCTAGTCATGTATTGATATTGTATCCTAATGTCCTAATGCATTTTTGTCATGTATTGATATTGTATCTTAATGCATTCTAGTCATGTACTGATATCATGTCCTAATGCATTTCTAGTCATAGACTGATAGTTTCCTAATGCATTCTAGTCATGTTTTGATATTGTATCCTAATGCATTCTAGTCACATATTGATATTGTATCCTAATGCATTCCAGTCTTGTACTGATATTGCATCCTAATGCATTGTGGTCATGTTTTGATATTGCATTCTAATGCATTCTAGTCATGTATTGATATTGCACATAATTGTTTTTACACACCTTTGCCACACAGTCTTTGTAATACATGAAGAGGATTCTTGGACAAATGTACATACCCAGTTAACAAATGGTAAATAAATGAATATTTATCCTAATGCATTCTAGTCATATATTGATGTTGTCCTACTTATCTTCATCAGTTATCTTGAACTGCACCTTATGTTTCTTTTTCCCTTCCTTCTCTGAAATAGCAGAAGCATCACAGAAATGTTCAGCTTAGCTTATCTTATTCATGTTTATTTGTCTTTTCAGCTTTTCCCGGTAAGGGGTCGCCACAGTGGAACTTTGGTCTGCTAATGATTGGCAGTAGATTTTTTTATGGTGCCGAGTTGCCAGCCCGACGCCCAACCTTCAGCGAAGGCAAGCCCATTCATGCATGTCTTTCAGAGGCCACTCAACCATGGGGAGGACATGCAGACTCCACACAGAAGGCACTCCCCGCACACTAGCTGAGAATCAAACGGGAGAACCTCTTGCTGTGAGGCAACAACGCAACCGCTGTACCACAGCGGCTTCACAGTTTATCTTATTCATATACAGCTAAATTACATACATCACAGGCTAAATCTCAATCATCCCACCTCATCTGAATAACAGAAACTTCTTCAGTTCTCATGACAGTCACAAAACAACAATATGTATGTGTTTTAATATGCTTCAGTGGATTTAGATATTTAAAAAAAAAACTCTCTGGTCCCTTCCAGTCCTGTCCTGCCATAGGCTGCTAGCTTTACTCACGGCTAGCTATTGCTGCGTCTCAACCACCCCAGGTGTCTCCCACTGTTCTACATAATACCCTGGCTTCCCATCCTTGAAAGAACTACCTAAGGGGGTCCTGCAGTGATTTCTGTAACTATTCTGCCTCCCCCAAAAACTAACTACAAAGTGTATATACCCTGTTGTGTAAAATATCTTATTCCTTTCTACTGTTGTTTATTGACTCAGCGTGCGTTCGCTATCAGCCTACCACGGACTTTAGGCTCCCTTTAACTCTCCAGGCTTCTTCCCACTCCTCTGAGTGCTCATGGCTTATCCTTGTAATTACTCATGTTGGCCACTAGGTGGCAGCATCTGTACATTGCCAACTTCTCCATTTTTCATTAATAGGTATAGAAATAACTCAGTTAATCCACAACTGCACTGTTTTAGTTCCAAACCCCTGTGAATTCTCTGCCTCTCTCTACCTTCTCCATTGCTTTTGCCCACAGCTCCGATGTACTGTGTAAGTATATGCATACCAGACAGCTGCGGAAGGGCAGCAAGGAGGCATTATGCAATGCCATTATTTAAGAAAAGTAATTATTTTTTTTCTTAAATAATGTCATTGTATAATAGCAATAACCCACTTCTGGGTGTGGGTAATGCTGGATTTACCCACGGTTGTCTTTGTTTGGCCACTCGGGCTTTGTCCTCATGACCAAACCACACCAACGGTGGGTAAATCCAGCATTACCCACACCCAGGCGTGGGTTATTGCTATAGTAACACGTGCCTCTGGCATGCTTGCTGGTCAGCTGCAGCTATGTATGGAAGCTCTGCAACTTTTATTCTTTTTTGAGTGTTCTTGGGCTCAGTTTCCTAGTCTTTTAATACTAGCAGCTTTTCCGCTCTTTGCTACCAGCTAGCTATTTCTGATAGTGTAGATATCTGCAGTCCTAGCACGACCTAAAATAGTATCTGTTACCATTTTCAATATAAGTCAGTGAACACTTTCGCTTGCAAGTGAAAACAACCGAATATGGACCAATGTTGAATGCTGTGACTGGACTCGTTTGCACTGTTTGTATCCCAGTTTATAATGTGAAAATCTCCTATTTCCTTCCACATTCGTAGTGCTGTAACTGCCTTGGACTTGAAATGATCTAACTGATACTGACCATTATTGTGTATCCCATTTAAGTGAACTGTAACTGCTGCCCTATTCTATGTTTAAAGTTTTAAGTGCTGTTACATCTGAAAGATTTCAACCACTATTTGCTCGTTCTTGAGCGATTGTGTCTACTGAACCATTACTGCTGCCCTATTCTGTTTAAACCTTAATTGCTGATATATTTGAAACGTTCTACTGCGTTGAATTTTTTGAACTGCAAATGCTGCCCCATTCTGTGTTTAAACATTAACTCCTGGTATATTTGAAGCATTTAACTGCCATTTTTTGCTTGTTTCTGAGTGTTGCATTTATAGACATGTGATACACTGCCTATGGTCAAATTTCAATTTGCTGTTGCGCTGTGCTATTTATCTGTGTTCCATGTAGCTAACTGATTTAGTACCTCTATCCTCCCACATAGTCACCCCCTGATTCTAGTGTTCCTGTATGCACACACCCTCACTTCAAACCCATCCCTAGGCTACCCATTACCATTCAGACTAAACTACCTAACTGAAGTCATCTTTCCCCACTAGTGGCTGATATTTTTATAACCTTGTTAATAATTATTTATTGTTCCTTTCCCTTACAGCTCGCTATTGCTGCGTCTCAACCACCCCAGGTGTCTCCCACTGATCTACATAATACCCTGGCTTCCCACTCTTGAAAGAACTACCTAAGGGGATCCTGCAGTGCTTTCTGTAACCATTCTGCTTTCCCCAAGATCTAACTACAGTGTGTATGTACCCTATTGTGTAAAATATCTTATTCCTTTGTACTATTGTTTATTGACTCAGCGTGCATTCACTAGCAGCCTTCCACGGACTTTAGACTCCCTTTAACTCTCCAGGCTCCTTCCCAGAGTGCTTGTGGCTTATCCTCGTAGTTACTCAGTTTGGCCATTAGGTGGCAGCATCTATCCATTGCCTACTTCTCCATTTTTCATTAATAGGTACAGAAATAACTCAGTAACTCTACAACTGCCCTGTTTTAGTTCCAAACCCCTGTGAATTCTCTGCCTCTCTCTCCCTTAAATACATAGTGACCCAGTGCCTTATCCCTGTGCATCCTTACCTTTTTGCTTGCTCTCTGCTTCACTGATTGTTTTTTGCTGACTAGTCTTCTTCCTCCTCCTGGGCTATACTCTCTCCGTTTGCCTTGTGGGCTCACTCCACTCTCTAGTCTGCCCCCAATTCCCATCCCCCCCAGAACCTCTACATTTATACTCACAAAACCATACCCATTCCCTCATACCCCAATAGACTCCTCCCATCCTCTACCCATAACAACTCCTTCTTCCCCCACCCCTAGCTTCCTAGTCCCACCCCCCCCACCACTCCACACATCTAACCATACTTGGTACATCCCATTCCACTACCCAATCAACTCAATATTCTCCCTCAGCTTAAATTCTATATAACCACCATGTTTACAAAACCTGCCTCATTTATCACTCAAATACTTCTTCTCACCTTATCCTATCTAAGCTATCTCACCAGGCCTCTTAATACCAGTCACTCTCCCCCTTTTCATACAAGTTCACTCCCCAAACAACACATACAGTCTTCAACCTTCATATCCCCCTAACTATAGTTCTTCAATAACTGTCTACTTATCCCCTACAAACTCCTCCCTATCTACAAATACTCAGTCTATTCCCACCCTAATTAGCCCTTCTCCACCAAAACATGTGACCCTCAAACTAGATACTAAGTAGTCTAAATACCTCTTTTTGCATATTCACCAACTTATTACCATCCTTCTCTCTGGCAACATACACCCTAACCCCGGCCCCTCTCCCCCTTACAATTCAAATTCCCCCCTATTACTCCCCCCTCAACAGGAAAATCCCTCTTTTTCTCAGCACCGAATGCGCAAAGTATATGTAACAAAATCCCAAAACTCCATGCCTGGCTTCTCCATAATCAGCCAGATATCCAGTCCATCTCCAAAACATGGCTGAAACCATAAAAGACTCTGAAATAATAACCCCCAACCATCCCGAATTACTTGTTTTTTACCGAGTTTTGGGGTCCAAATTAAGGGGTGCCATGATTCCCAAGTGGCACCCCTTCATTTCTGATTTCTTTGCTTTTGTTTTTTTTATTTTTTTAATTTTCACACTGTCGCAGCTGATGTCATCATGTGCGTGATGATGTCAGCTCAGTCAGCACTACCAGCCAGTCGGAATTGAGCTAAAGGAGCTCACGTCATCATTTCCAGATGGCTACAAGCAGGCGGGAAGTGCCTTGGCTTTAAATCTGCTGCCGCCGAGAGAAATGCTGGCTTTGCAAGGGACTTAACTGCTTTGCTAGGGAGAATGCTGCCTTTAAATCAGCTGTTGTTTAAGACCGAAACTGCTTTGCAAGGGAAGAATGCTTTAAGTGTGCGTGTGTGTGTGTGTGTGTGTGTGTGTGTGTGTGTGTGTGTGTGTGTGAGTGTGTGTAAATGCCCCCAGTGTAATACACCTGGTGGCTAGAGGTATTTAGGCTCAAACCCTGTACCTTTGGTACAGGGTAAAAAGAGCCTAATGTCCCTAGCCACCACCATTTCTCAGCTTTGCCCAGATTTTTTTTTTTTTGTGCTAAGAGGTTGAGAGCTATGGTAAGAAATGAATTCACTAAATGATAGCCATTAAGTTTCAGTCTTCCTGTTGTTAAACTGCTGATTTAGCATAGTGGTATGCTGCACTGACTGTAGTATATAGTGTTCTGGGTTCAAGATTTGCCAGTAACTTCGACGGTGATAACACAACATTTTATTCTAGCAACTTTCCAAAATTAAACAATGTTTAAAATCTGTCTCTGGTTTTTGATCTTTTGCCCCCCCCCCCCCCCAAAAAAAAAAAAAACTGAAATTTAAAATAAGTGCGAGAAGCTGTGCAAGATGCCTATGGCTTACACTACTGTCATTTAGTTTGTAGTTTGGGTGTGGAAGTAGACTTTTATGATGGAAATGTTCTGAATTGGACAGTTTTGTAATTATTGGTTCATGCATTTTCTTTCATTGCCTACAGTACAGCCTACTGGAAAAGTGTTCATTCAAACAATACATTTAAAATGTGCTCTAACAAGTGTGCTGTATTATACAAGGAATATAACTTAATAAAATTTAGGAAGGTGTATCAAAGAAAAGAACACATGTATGTTTCTTGTTTTGTGTTGCAAGGGGCCAATGATTTGAAAACAAAAAGGTAATCTTTATCCACCACTGGCCAAATGCATTTTCTTTGGATGTGGTGCAGGTTTCAATGCTGTTTCAATGAATGTGAGTTTCAAGGGCAGAGAAGTTTTAATGCCAAGTCCATTTTCATTGTGAGACAGTATTGCTTTGTTTATCAGATGTCTATTAGTGGTTGTGCATTGATGTGCTGCAAAATGTAAAAATAAAATCCAAATAATCATTGTAAAATTAAAGCAGTGTGCACACATTAGTGTTTATGGTAAATGGGGGAAATAGCCAGGTAATTGGACATTGGAATAGCTGCAGGGGGACTCTGGTGCCATACTTTGGTTGTCTGTTCTTCAGTTTGTGTTCGAAAGGTGGTATCCCACAATTCCATTGGAGTGGGTGGGGTTACATAATTATCTATGCAAATTAGATGTTAATCAGTGTACAGATTTGTACCTATTTTTCATGGCCCTTGTCCCGATTTTTGGTGTTTCCAGGTTGAGAGGTATGCCCCCAACTACTGTACCATTAGAAAAGACAGAACTCATAAAAAGGTGGAGGAGTCACTCTACTCTACTCATTCTCTCTCTCAGTTACTCCCTACACTAAACTTATTCCCCAATTTGCTAATGCTGAATTAATTCTGGCCCTACTTCAGATAAATAGACAAACTTATATGTATTGCCTCCCTCTATATCCCTCCTGGAGACAATGTCCATATCCTCAAAGATATACTTTCTTGGTTCTCCACAACATTACCAATGAGTCTATAATCCTAGGTGATGTAAATATTAACTGGACCACCATTCAATCTCCTACAAACTCCCTAAACATAAACCTCTACAAGTTCTCTCAGGTAATCAGTTCCACAACCAGACCTTCAAAGGACTACTCCTTTGGAAGCATCCTTGATGGGATTCTGGTCTCTCACCCTCATTACATGTCTGATAGTGGTATCCTCCCTGACTCTCTCTGTGATCACTTTCCCACTTTTGCTCAACTCCTTTCCTCCTTACAATGGTCTCATACCTATATCTCCACACGCTCCCAAAAAATCTTCAAACCCAATAGCTTCTCTAACACACTAAAACATATAAATTGAAGCCCTCTAAAAACTCTCTCCTTATAAAATGCCATTACCTACTTTAACACAACATTCTTAAACCTTTTAGACACCTTTGCCCCTTTGAAAACAAAAATACTTAAAAGTAACACCGTCCACGGATTAACCAAAGATACCTTAGCTGTCATGCGTCTCCGAGATGAAGCTTGGAAACGCCACCAGAAAAATAAAACTCCCATCACCCTCAATGAATACAAAATACTTTGTAACAAGAGTTAAAATACTTATTACATCAGACCATAAATCCTACTTCTCCATACTACAAAATAACTATAAGACAAACCCTAAAAAATTCTGGGATGGTATCATCTCCCTCTTTAATCCAGGTGGAAAGGAAAACCCTTGCCCTGATCTGAATGCCTCCAACATGGATTTAACCCCCAAATTTAACTCTTTCTTCATTGACTCCACAACCAAACTAACATCATCCTTCACTAATAATCCTACATCCTTACGTCTACCTTCCCCTATCTCTTCCTCCAGCACTTCCATCTCCCAGCCGCCTCCCTTTTCTATGAAACCCATCCCTATATCTACTTTAAGAAATTTCTTCAGAACTTGAAACCATGCTCCAACGTCCCTGATAATATTCTTTCCTACTTTCTAAAGACAGCTGCAGAAGCTATTGCCTTCCCCATCTGCATTTTAATAAATCGGTCAACCCAAGAAGGCCGTGTACCCCAACTCTGGAAAAAGGCCCTTTACAAAGGGTGCAACAACAACAATATCCCTAATTTTTGACCTATCACCATCTTATCCCCCATCTCTAAACTTCTTGAAAAATGTATTCACCTACAACTCTTACCCTAGCTCATGGACAACCACCTGCTAACTCCCACACAACATGAATTCAGGCCTGGCCACAGCACCACCGCCGCTCTCCTCTCCTTCCCCGAAACTGTTAACAAAGCCCGCGACTCCAGCTGTACTGTGTCTACTAGACCTTTCAAAGGCCTTCTCAAGTATCTCTCACAACCTTCTCCTAACTAAATTCTCTAAATCTTTCCTTCTCCTCTATCAACTGGTTTACCAGTTAGCTCTCTAATAGTCAAATATAAAAAAGCCACCTCCCCATTCCTCAATACCTGTACCCCAGGGTTCCATATTAGGTCCCCTACTGTTCAATGTTTTTATAAATGACTTCCACTATACCATCCCTAATGCAAAACTTACCCAAATACGCCGACAATTCAACAATTATCTGTTCTGCTACCTCCACTCTCATAAAAGTAACCCAAGATGTCTTCTCTTCCGCTGAACAATGGATGTTAGATAACTACCTAACACTCAATGCATCAAAAACCAAACTTATGATATCTGCCCCTTCTAAAACCACCACCATAGACAAAAACTCATTCTCCATCACCAGTCAGAATAATACACTTTCAAAATAGTATCCAATGCAAAACTTCTAGGTATTCTCATTGATGATCAGCTTAAATTTGATATCCACCTACAAACATCAAAAAACACACCAGAAACTTGGTTTGCTCTACTGCCACAATCGCTACCTCACTACCTCTACCAAGTTTGTTCTCTCTACCATATATATGGTGCCCCACTCCTTACTAACTGAAAATTTTCTCTCAAGACAAAACTCTCTTCTTGTTACAACAAAATTTCCAAGTTTGCCACAGGCTATAGATCCTCCACCCATCACTGTATTGCCCCTCATAAACTAAATTGACTAGAGTTGCCCAATTATCTTACCTACATTCAACTCTCCCATGCTCACAAACTCATCTTCAGCCCCTCTCTCTGCCCCTCCCTTGCCTCCACCTTTAAAATGTACCTACCCAACAGACTTCTAAGAACCAATACCCTGAATCTGACTGAATTGCACAAGCCTGTCCTCCAACCAGGTAACATCTACTGTCTTTCTCCTTAGCATGCCTCTGGAACTCCCTGCAACCTCTTATCTGTACCACTGGCAGCCTCTCTACCTTTAAAACCTTGCTTCACTCACACCTAACATCCCTCTGGGAATGCTCCTGCTCCCATCCTACATAAACTCCCTCAGTAACTCACCTTATCTCTCACCCTCCCTCCCTCTCTCCTTTCCCACCCCACTCTAAACTATCTACCCCCCCACCTCCTTCTTTACTCTCTTCTTCTCTAAACTTTTATCTCTCTCTTAGCTCAAAGCAGTTTCAGTCTTAAACAACAGCTATATATTATATTTCCTCAGTAGGAACAGATATATTTGTAAATATCTACTTAAGGTTTTTAATTTCTGTTTTATGCAATTGTAGGAACTACCATATTTGTAAATATTTACTTATGGTTTTTATAATTTCTATTTTGGCATTTTTACTAAATTGTACCTTCAAATACCATGTTTTTACCCGTACTTCTGTTTTACTATATTACTAATAACTTGTTTATTATGTACATTATCTTTATGGGGCTTTTCTCCTCAGGATTCCATTGAAAATGGACTCTTCTAGGCCCAATGGACCATCCTGAGAAACAAACTTCAATTAAATAAATAAAATAAATAAATTCTGAGCATATAATCTCCCAACTCTACAAAAAAGTCACCCTCTCTTTAAATGTGATTTTTGTAAAAACAGAATTTTAATTTGCCATTTTAAGATTAGCACCCCACTTAATGTCATACAATCTTGTCAGATATTATTTACACTACTGAAACAACTACAGAACAGGAAAAAAGTGTACATGGTGGAATAATTCCCAGAAAAAGCTCACAGACTCAGTTAAAAGTACAAAAAAACAACATGAGGTTTAATGAGCAAAGAACACTACTAACTAGGGGAAGGAGCTTGGGAGAATAGGATAGAATACAAAATATCCATTTTTGGCAATTGAAACTTAACACAACCACCCCACCAAAGTTGAATGAAAGTGTCTGTATTTATCTGGTTTTAAAATTGAGAGCTGCTAAATTATAACACAAAACACAGTCTTATTTATGCTGTTCAAAAAAAAATTCATACATATTATATTTCATATATATGTGAACTGGTGATTTTTATATTAGCAGAAACTGTTATAATTTAATAAAGAAACAATATTATTTAACATTTTATAAGTATCTTATGAGCATTTATTAAATTTGTTAGTTTTTACCAAGGAGCTTTGTACATGCAATACATTTTTATGCTAATGGTAGTTAATTCAGTGATATTTTAGTAACACAACTATAGGAGGATATAAAAGGAAGTTGTAATATTTGATTGATTAGTTCTAATGAAGTCCTTTCATGAGTTTGAGGATGAAAGTGGGTTGTGAAACAATGAGAAATGTTCAACTTGTTCATAGGTTCATAGGTAGGTACTAGGCTATCAGCCCTAGGGCCCATACAAGCCTAGCCAAAAAATGTACCCTGGCTTTCGCCACCCAAGAAAATTATTTTCCTGTGCCCCTGTCGAGCAGAGCCACAGAAGTGATCCCCGGTTCTTTGCTTATTAAACTTTTTGTTCCTTGTTCTATAAATATTATGATCTTATCTCATTATACCCTATGCTTAAATACCTTCTACCCACTATGCCATTAATAATGTTTCCAATCTGTTTAAAAAAGTGCTTACAATGATTTGAAGCTCAATACGGCTAAACAGCAAGTTCATAAAAACAGTGAAAACTGTGTTCTTTAAACAGATTTTTTTATATATTCACCTTATTTCAGTGTGTTTGTTTGTTTGTTAAATGGGCACGTGAAGTGATTATTTGCAAACCTTTTTCTGCCATGATTCAGTCCACAAGGAAAAGGGTAACTATTGGACATATGGACAATTTAGATCAGCCACTCCAGCAACATATCTTTGTGAGGCTGGAATAAGTCAAAGTATCTAAAGAAAATCCACACAAACACAAGTAGTACATGCAAAACTCACACAGACAATATGGACTTAATCCACAGTCCCTAGAGATTTGGGGGGAAATACTTCAACCAGTAAGCTAACATGCTGAATATCAGTATATTCCTTACTTACAATAGCTTTCCAGTAAGCTCACCATACTGTATACTGAAAGCATTATGATATATTAATCTTGGGTCTATATTAAATCAGCAAATGCTTAAAAACTCAACTCTTTAAGCAAAAGCTGAAAATCCCGAACACTCAGAACAGCTCATTACATGCCAGGTTATTTAATAAGTAGCAGGTTTGGACATGTTTTCACAGGAAAGGTGGCTAAATAGTCAGGCTGAAGCAGGGTGAAAGAGAGACTAAGGCATGATCAAATAAGGCTGGAAATCTACAAAATGTGGGATATTCTCTAGAAATTACTTATTGTGATTTTATCTTCCTTGAACTGTTCATGAAATAATTAAGCAGAGCTCTATTTCAAGCTTATATCATCCTACTAAAATCCATTTTCTAGATCAGAAACGCTACTATGCTAGTTATATGTAGCTTTCCACAATACATACAGTGGAAGCAATGGAACATTGTCTTGCTTTCTTTAAACAGACGATGCTTAGTGAAATCGCAGATGGTAGATTTCTTCCTTAGTGATGCATGTAAATAAATAACACAGGACACAATTTGTGCAAACTTGTCCTCATTGTACTGTACATATAGTTGTCAAGATGCAACATGAAGAAAGATCACACAACTACTACAAAGGCATTGCTCATTTGGTAAACTGAGCCTGGGTGACATTAAATTTAGCAAATCCTTTTCAAGGTTACTGAAGACCTTTATCATACTTAACATACTTGTACAAAATGAAGCTACTAGATGAGTTGTGAGTTTATCATTAAATGGCAATGACTGAATTAGTCAAATGAACAGTGCTGAAAGGGGTGTAACCATGCACAGAGTCCTTTCATTTCAAGAAAGCAAAGAAGCTACTTCCTCCACTGGGTTGTAGCTGTCTTGGACTTTATGAAATGTATTATCTGTAGACTTTAGGGCACTGCTCCCTGCCATGATGATATGGAGGCAGAGTCAGACAAATCATCAAAAATTAATTTTCTTAGATAAAATTACATTGGCTAATGAGATTAATTCACAATACAATTTACTTTCAAACAGCTGAATCATAATCAAGACATACAGTATGCAGGTCAACTTGGAGGAAATTAGGATAAAGCTTAGTTGCATCTTATGGTTTTTAACCCTTCTTTTAGACTGAGAAACTGCCAACTATAAGAACTAAAATTTTTACTCAGATGTCTTCAGAACATACATCAACAAAATATCATATGTGTACCCTGGTTGCACTTCAAAATCTTGAGCTACTGAAATATTGAACTTCAGTAGCTTGAGACTGAAGTGTCGAAACTGCACCTGCGCGAAAGTGAAGAATACCGAGTTTGGAAATGATGAATGGGGAAATGTCGAATCCGCTGTGTGGATGTAGCTGGAGATTCAGGTAAGTAATATTTTAGTAGGCAGTTTTGGTAGGGATTTTAGTGTGTGTGTGAGTGTGTTTGAAGTTTTGAGGTGTGGGTTGGGGTAGGTAGGTGAGATTGTGAGTGTGTAAGTATTGCGAGTGGTGGTATTTGTACGTATGTGATGTGTGTTTGTGCAAGGTTGAGTGTAGAGTGTGTAGTGGTGGATTTTGTGTGTTTGTGTTTTTAGTGCGACCTCAAAGTTAGTATATATGTAGGGTCAGTGGCTATGTTTGTTTTGTTGTGTTTGTGTGTGTTTTGTTGGTTTATAGTGTAGGGGAAGAAGGTGTATGTGTGCTTGTTTGTGTGTGGGTGTGTATGTGGGTAGTTGCAGATTTGAATTTTGCGCTTTTGGGGTTTCGGGTTTTTAAATTTTTGGCTTTACAGTCCCAGGATACTGAATTTCGATATTTCAGTATTTCGGGATTGTAAAGGGAAACCGTGTACCCTACATTTTTTGGCAATTTTAGCATTAAGCTTAATACCGTGATCACTACGTGGTTGTGGCAAGCCCCTTTTGGAGGCTATAAGAATATGGTGAATTTATCATCCTGTTCAATGAGGGTTATACTGCTTATCCTTGGAGTAAATTGGTGGGTACCCATCAACTACCAAGGTAAAAAAGGAAGGTCGTCAGTGCCTTACATTGTTTGACATGCAAGCAGACCTTGTTCCATATGTAGGAAGTTATTTGACTGAGGAACCTCTCTCTCTCTCTCTCTCTCTCTCTCAGAGATCTTATTTATGTTATGAGGGTTCCTATCACATCATCGGAAATACATAACTTTGAACGGTCAAAACATCAACTGTACTATACATCAAAACTGTACTTGTGGGATCGTGGTACAGTAAGGATCAGTAAATTTGCCCTTTCCTCACTCTAGTGCGATCTCAGAGTTGGTATATATAATTAGCGGGGGGGGGCAGGAACAGTTTTGATAAGCAGCACATTCAATGTTTTGGCCGTGCGTTTTCAATGATATGATATAGACCCATGTTATGATGAGGGTTCAGGTCTGTGGAGTTAGTGTTTTTAGTAATAACGGTATGTTTCTAGTGCAGGTGTTGTAAGATCATGATGTTTCATAGCATGGAAGTTATAGCAGATATCAACTCAAAGGCGATGAGACAGATGACACCTGAAAGGGGTTTCAGTCCCTCTGAGTAGCTAGAGAAACTTAGTCTTTTACTTTTTTAGATAGAAAAAATGTTGCAGTCTCCCTTCTTGGGTAAAATGGTTACCATGGTATATTCCAAATCATGTACTATATTCTATGACTGACCAGATGAGGAACAAATAGAGGGGCATTATGATACCATTAGACATACAGGATATACCCTTGCTAATTAATTGTGTAAGGTAGAAGCTTTCCTAACTAAAACTGATACATGTAGATTAAAATATAGCTCACTACTGATGATGGTAGCTAGATCTCCAGTGTCTGTTCTCAGTGAGGTCCTGTTTATATGCTAATTAGAACAGCAGACTTTTTTCCCTAAAGGTAAATACACAACATTATTAAAATTAAGCTTACGGCAATGGTCAATACACCAAGTACTGGTTTTGGCAAGTCTGGTGTCAAAAAATCTGTTTACCTTTGAAACCTTGAAAATACAATGTACAAACAGTCATATGTGCAACCTATTTATGTGAAATTACGTAAAACTGTTTTGCAAAATGTCGAAATACAGTTAGCGGAATTCCTTTTTCACCCATTTTTTGAACCTGTGTATTGAAATGCATGCTACTGTGCATAGATAGGTACTGAATAACTCCAACACAAACCTCTGTGAATCTAATGAAGTGTAGAATGTTGAAATCCCTTCTGCAAACATCACGCTGAATGTACGTCATATGTGTGGCATACAGTCCATATTTAAAGTGAAACACATGCAAAAATACAAATTTGCAGTCCATAATACCATATGTGTATGTCCCAAGAAGAAAGACCTCCCTGTATAGAGATTTATTGCGCCGTGTTTTAAAACGAACAGTGCTTAGCTACCAATTTTACGAGGCCTTGTGCAGTAAATTGTGACCTGTTGCAGAGAAGCCTTTCAAAGGCTGCTTTTTTATCCATGAGTCTCTTCCTTTGAGTTGATGCTGGTACACACAGTTCATGTCTTATACCATGTCATCCACATGATTTTGCTCCAGCTGGTTGGCATGCAACACATCTAACAGGTACAGCTGTTTTTTCCCCATTAAACTCCGAAGTCTCCTTTGCCATCCCTCCACTGCATTTTGGCTACAAGGATAGCCCATGGTACATGTATCGAATTGATTCCAGAAGGGTATTTCAAAGGTGGGATGCAACCTTTCTGATGTTGTACCCAGCATGCCATATCGCCAATGATATAGTTCTCCTTAAAAAAAGGTACAGAGAGCCTTACCATTCTCTGGCACGTCTGATTCGATCTCTGAAAAGGTACATGCCACATCCTCGGGGGCAACGAAAGCAAGTGCTGGGATCTCCTTACAAAGCATTGCAAAGGGCACATCACTACTAAATGCTGAGGCTAAATGCAGCTTTTATATCTGATGCCAGACTATCTGGCAAAGGTGAAACCAGCAGCCCTTCACTGCAGATTCAGTCAGATGACACTTTATACAATTCAAGGGAGCCCTCTCAAAATCATTTAGAACCATGTTAGGCATTAGCTTCAACTCATGTTGTACACATAACTCCCAACACAATCCTCCAGAACAGGTCATAACACTGTTCTAACTTGCTAGGCAATATACCATATACTACCAGACATACTTTCCTACTGTTAGCATTATCTAAAGCACAGTGTATACTGTAGATTTGGTGACATTCAGTTGTGCTAATGGGAAATGTGCCATCTGCCATGATATACTCTGAGTTACACAGCATTTTTAGGTTATCCAGGGTAGTTATCACAACAATATGAATGGAATCATCAGTATCACCACTGCTGTGGTGTACTATAAAAGCACCCGATTTAATGGGTAGCATTTCAGGGCTCAAGTCCCTCAAATACCTCATGGCTTGAAATGTTGCAGCTTTCTTGTTGAACCTATGCCTAGTTATTTTCTGCTTTAAGGCAGTTGTATTGGGAGCTCATGTACTACATCAGAGGAAGTGGTGTCCAGTACTTCCGAGACCACCTTACAGGGGTCCTCTATAGAGTGCTCTGCCCTTCTTTTAAGCTATTCTCGTACCCTGAACAACTCAGTTTTGAGGACATCAGGAGCATGATAGTGCTCTGTACTCTTCAGCAGTTTAAACCTGTCACACTCCACTTCAGTGACACACCTGCCTTTACACTTATCCTTATTTTTCTTTATACAGCACCAATACTGCTTGTCATTCACAGCCTTTCTCTTTATAGTACTGGTACTCATCCACTAATAATAATTGCCTCCCTTTTTGAGTTGTACTGGTATTATACATGGCATTCAGCACTCCAGGCTTAAACTGCACATTGCACGCATCATCACCCTAAAAGTACACAGATACCATTATGTTATGGTAGTACCGATGTATGTTCATAGGTAGGTACTAGGCTATCGGCCCAAGGGCCTATGTAAGCCTAGCCAGCAAGGTTCCATAGCTTACACCACCCAAGAAAGTTATTTTCCTGTGTCACTTTTTCTTTATCATGGTATATATATCTCACCTGCATGGCACCTGTACACACTTTGACTCTGCTAACTGTTTATGTGGTGAGATAACCGGTTAGGGGAAGCAAAACAGAACTATTTGAGGTACAGAATCACATTATATCATCACAAAATCCCATTAGCTCGCATTCATATGTGCAAACACAAATAAGACGAATTGCAGAAGCAGTTTGCAATTTCTGGGATCGCTCTGTTTGTATTCGGATTTCTGTGAACTTGAAAACATACTTACGCACAACTGTATTTCAACATTTCGATTTTCAACCTTTCAAAAAAATCATATAGTTTGCATTCACAGGCAAAACTGGTTAGCCATAGACCTCTGACATCTGTTTACATATTGCAGATGTGTGCTGTGGAGGGGGAGGAGGGGACCCAGACGAGGGCCCTGAGGGGCACAACTAATGACATGTCTTGTATTCTGAAACATACTACCAATTCTTATTGTGTGCATTTGATTTGCAACCCTGCAGATAATATAGGGGGGTTATGAGTTAGCTTAATGGGGTTGTCAATAATGCCAGCATGGATAATCATATAACAGATCTTGCAAGGTTCTTATATGCAGTGAATCATTGGCATCTGCCACATTTTTAACCAAATTAACCAGATTAAGGAAACAGGCTATACTTTTCATAAAACCAAATTGAGTAAATATGAGGGTTTGTATGTCACCACTTTCATTGTTTTTGAAGTTGGTTAAGATAAGTTCAGTGATTTTACAGAGAATCCTGATGAGGATAGTATTGTTATAGTTGTTAGGGTCTGAAGCAGAGCCGTCTTTGTGGAGTGATTCCATAGTGATCTTTCACAAGAGGTTGGTTGCATAACCTGTGAAGAGAATATGGTTAAAAAGGTGTAGGTATTGTAATTTATATTAACTAGGAAACAGCTTGGTCTGTTACATGGGACCATGGAATTGTTGTGTTTTGCTTTGGATAGAAATTCCAGGATCTGGTCCATACTGACTCTGGGGAAATGGGAGTTTACTGATTTAAAGGTGGAAACATGGGAGTGACATGGAAGGGTGAAATGGAACTGAACTGATCAGCTAGCAGAGTGGCTGTGGCTTCAGGATTAGGACAGTTACACATTTCAACTGGAGCTCAATACTTGTTGTTACTTCTAATCTGGTTAAAAAGAATTTTTGTTATCACTGGTCGTGCTTAGTGAACTTCCTGCCTTATTTTTCCTAATAGTGTGCTTATGTTCTTTGCTGGCTTGCTTAAAAAAAAAACTATGTGGGCACAAAAAGTCTAAGCAGTATGTGGCAATCATGAGAAGAGATGATGGACATCCCAGGTAAAAACAAGACTTCCCTGTTGATTACTGCCTCAGGTGCTGGCATAGATTAGATCTTCCTGGACTGATATCAATTAGCTAGCAAGCTGTTAAAATATTTTTTTTTTTTAAATTCTGGCATCATTTGTGAAAATGGTGTCACTCGTTCGTCTCTAACACAAATGATAAGAAGGCTTGAGGTTTCCTTCAGATGCTTTAATACATAGAAACACATAAGGATGGATAGCAGCATCTTTAAATATGAACTAACTAAGACACAGAGCTCACATACATACATGCTCACATCTCAAAAGCTAACTACAAAAAGGCAGTCAGGCTCGCACTTACTCAGTATTATGAGTGCAAGCCCTTGGATAGCTTCTTAAAGGTATATACACATACTCATTGATCTACATCCTCCCTCTTAAAAAGACTGTCCTTTATACAAAGCAATAGCAGAGATAGGCATGCATTACTATGTACATCAGAAACAAAATACAATGCTCATGTCTAAGTTGCTTCATATCTATTGCAAGGTTTAGAGATTCGACCATATCTCATGACATAACAGTGAGGACTAAAATTAACAACAGGGACAGTCTACGGTGCACAACTCATATCAGGAATGTCTCAAGTCATCACAGGAACATTAGTGTCCTCTGGAACTGCAACACCGGACAACTCGCTCTGAGATAAACAGTATCTCTCTCAGGCTATTTGCTGTGGTATAGGCTTGAATACCAGTAGTAAATGCCTCCAATTCCACCTAAAGATTGCTTCTTCTGTTTTCACAATTTACAATCTCAGCTCTGAACAAATATTCTTCACAACAGTAATCCAATCATATCCTTTGGACATTTGCATCATTATCACCTCTCCTTTTCATAATGGATTGAGTGATCTGCTGGTCTTATCGTAGTAGAACTTCTGGGATTAGCATCTCCTCAACAGATTATGTTTCACTGTTCTGTTCTTGACACATGGAACCAACAATTGACTACTGAGTGGTAATGTGATTTTGTTTGTCTCGACAGAAGTCTCTGAGCATGTGAACCAAGATGTTTATCACAAGGAATATTTCTGAGATTCAAAAGATTCAAGAAAACATCACTATTATCTAATTTTGACTTCTCTAGTAACTGTTCTGCACTTTGCACTGCACATTCTGCCAAACCATTTGACTACAGGTGCTCTGGACTACTTGTGACATGAGTAATGTACCATTCTTCTGTAAATCTTTTGAACTGCTGGCTTATAAACAGCGTGCCATTTTCTGAAATAGCTTTGTGTGGACTTCCATGTACAGGAAAATGACATTTCATCTTAATAATGACTGTACTAGATGCTAGGTTGGGAAGCAGGTCAATCTCGAACTAACTGGAGTAAGAGTAAACTAACACCAAATAATGATGACCATTCCACTCAAAGATAGCTGTGGCTACTATTGACCAAGGTAGTTTTCGTAATCTGGTTAAGCTGAAGTGGTTCTTTATGTTGATGAGGCTTTGTACTGTTACATACTGAACAAGAAGAAAGTGCTCTCAATGTCTTGTGACATAGAAGGCAAAAATACTCTCTCTTTCTCTCACCCTTCTTTTGGTAGATTTGGTTCCTGGGTGACCACAATGCAAGATATTAATGTACTTTGGTTGCAAGGACTTTAGAACAATGACTTTTGGATCTTTCATTATGATTTCTTTATCAGACAAAATTTCATCTCTGTACGGAAAATAAGGTTGCAGGCCTTGAGGTAAACTAGATTGCTTTGACAACCATCCTTGATTGCTAAAGTGGTTGAGCCTTTGTAAAACTACATCCGTGGCTGTGTGATCTCTCAACTCATCAAGACGTGTGGAAGAAAAATTATGTACTTCCATGATTTCAAAATCCTCATTCTGTTCAGTGGTATTTCTGGGTGATCTGGATAATGTATCAGCAACATAAAGAAGTTTAACTTTTTTGTAGACAAGATTCAAATTATACTTTTGCAATCTCACCATCACACACTGGAGTCGGGCAGGGGCTGAATGCATTGGTTTTCTTAAGAATGTCACTAATGCTCGGTGGTCTGTTTCAATCTGGATAGGTCTACCATAAACATAATCATGGAACTTCGAACATACAAACACAATTGCCAAAAGCTCTTTCTCAGTCTGGGTGTACTGCTGTTCAGTTTGGGCAAAAGTTCTCAATGTATAGGCAACAGGATGATCCTCTCGTAGAATGACTGCACCAAAACCAAATTTTGAAGCATCACAGGAAAGTGTACCTGGCTTGTGAACATCATAGTATCTGAACATTGGCAGACTAGCAGGTCTCTGTTTCAGGACATTAAATGCTCTTTGGTGTTGCTCTAACCAGGACCAGGATACATCTTTACGTGTCAGCTCTCCGAGTGGTGCTGATAGTTGGCTCAAGTCTAGAATGAACTTGGCTAATTAGTTGACCATGCCAAGAAAACACTGCAGGACTTGAACATTGTCTAGAGCTGACATATTGAGAATGGCTGATTTCTTTGAAGGGTCTGGTCGTAGGCCTGTACTTGTAAATAAATAACAAACATAAGCAACTTATTGTATCCTAAATTTACATTTGTGTGGGTTGAGCTTAAGATTCACTTGATGTGCCCTTTCTGGAACTTTTGAGGTTTCTGTCATGCTCAGCTTTATCATGACCTCTTACTAGTATGTTGTCTACTATGATAGCACAAGGATACTAAGAAAAAAGTCACTCCATTGCACGTTGAAAGACTTCACTTGCAGAATTTATCCCAAATGACATTCTCAAAAATCTGTACCTGACAAACACAGTACTGAAAGTAGTGAGCAATGAGGATTTTTTGTCAAGCTGAATTTGCCAAAATGAACTCTCTGCATCTAAGACAGAAAAAATAGTGACATTTGGCATTAAAGCTGCGACTTCTTCAACTGAGCGCATTGGATAATGAGGTCTTTTCAGTGCTTTGTTCAAATCTCATGGATCAATACATATTCTGATGTCATCTGGGCTTTTCTTGTGAGCTACTATCATGGAAGATACCTATTCTGTTGGAGTTTCTACTGGACAAATTACACCTTGTCGCACCAATTTATTTAACTTGACCTTGACTCTGTCCTGCATGGCTATTGGAGCTTTACATGCTGGCCTGATAACTGAAATGACCTCTGGGTCTAACTTCATGGAGTACACAACTGGAAGTTTGCCTAGTTTGTCTTGCAAAAGATCTGCATAGGTAGAAAAAAGTGTTGGGCAAAATTAGAGTAGTGGTCTTTCAAGTTAACATGGTGGACTTCCTTATTAAATGAAAGCAGTCCCAATTTCAAAGTATCTCTGAGCCCTAATAATGACTGGATGTGCCTCTAGACCACATAAAATAACACATTATAGCTGCAGAGTAACATGAAAGCACAACTAAGCATTTGGTTTGAATTTCTTCACCTCCATAAGTAACAAGTTTTGCACACCTTGCCAAATCAAGCCTTTCACCATTACACTCTCTCATAAATGTTTCTGCAGAAATAACATTGCACCTGTATCAACTTTGAGCTCTATGGGTTTGTCATTTATCCGAACAGTACAAAATACTTCATTCTTTTAGAAAGTTTCTGGGTTTACCAGCAAGTGCTGCAGGGGTTACAGCTGTCATGTGCTTGGGCCTGTTTCTTTTAATCATGTGCTGCATACTGTCAACATGAGCTTTACCACTATACCTTCTAGAACTGCTCCCATTTGTAAGCATATTTGTGTGCTTTTCTGTAAGCTCGCATATCTGACAAATCTCAATGGCTTTATTCAAAGTTAAATCACTGTCACAAAGCAAAATCTTTTTCACAGCATCATCTTTTATGCCACACACAAGTCTGCCCATCAGCTCATCCCTTAAATCATAAAATCTGCATGTTTTAGCTTTATTTCTCAAGTCAGTTATATATGCTAAAGTATGTGCCTTTCCATTGTAACATATGACTGGGGGTTACACATTTCTATAATTTATGTTTTAAGCACTCTGGGTCCTCCCTTGACTCAGCCTGTACAGCAATATGACCTTGTTTCCCTTCTTCAGCATAAATAGCAAGTGCATACAAAAATGAACATTCCCTTTCTATGGTTTCTGACCCAGTTAAATTAAGTAGAATACAGTAATCTTTATCAGAAAATGCAGCCTGTATGAAAATGTATTCTTGCTCAAACACTCTCCAGTTCTCAGCACTATTACCATCAAACACAAGTGCACTGGGTTTTCGAAATCCATCTGCCATGCCCAGAAAGTATACACAAACACACTGAAAATATGGCCTGTGTAATTATGTATGAACAACCAGTGCTGTGAGCTTGTAACATGCACAGTATACTCTTCGAAATTATTTACTTTGCAAAATATGCTCTGCAATGGCTGTATTCTGTGGAATATGCCTTATAATAGCTGTGCTTTGTGAAATATCTTCACTGTGACACTGCACAAGCATGAGAACACTTTATACACTTCTGAAAACTTGGATATCTTGGCTTAATATCAAAAATACGCATGCTTTCTGAAAATGTGGTCATTTCCCTTTATTTTATTCATTTTATGCAATGCAGATTTTATTTCAAACATTTTCCATCGCATTTTGAATATTTTTATCAATAACGTACATATTTGTTTATGCGAATATTATTTAGAATATTAGTATTTAAATTTGTTTCTCACCTGTTTTGCAAAGTTTTACCCCTTTTTTAGAATGATTCACTCCTGTACATTCTTCCAACTGTAGCTAAGTGCCTCTAATTGATTTAGCCATGCCTTCTCAAACTTCATGCCCCTTGGAGATGCTGGTTCTGATTTCATGCCCTTTTAGACATGTCACTTCTGGCTCCATATCCTTTAGATATGCCACTTCTGGCATCATGTCGCTCGTTCGTCTCCAACACAAATAATAAGAAGGCTTGAGGTTTCCTTCAGATGCTTTAATACATAGAAACACATAAGGATGGATAGCAGCATCTTTAAATATGAACAAACTAACAGACAGAGCTTACATACCTACATGTTCACATCTCAATGGCTAACTACAAAATGGCAGTCAGGCTTGCATATACTCAGTATTAATACTCTAGTGCAAGCCCTTGGATAGCGTCTTAAAGATATATACTCACACACTGATCTACAAATGGCAAGATATTTGCTCAGGACACGTGATTTTCCTGTCTTGGACATATGCATGAAGAACTCAGACATGTCTCTCTACATCTTCTGTAGGGTGTAGCATCTCAGGTCATCCACATTAGTGTAAGCAACTATGTGGTCTATAAGAATTGTTTGACTGTAGACCACTGGAATGAACTGGAAACAACTGTAAGAAACTGCAGTGAGGCTGAAATGAATGTCTTTATCTGTTAATTACCCATAACTGTGCTGGCCAGGTGCCAGTCTCTCCTTTATGTGCCAAGTCTTACTGTATCTTTCAGAATAAAGTCTGCATACACTGTAGTTTGGTTAAGAATGTTTTATTATGTACAGTGGAGTTATATGTCAACAATATCCATATCAAATCTTAATGTCCATGGCTTCTGCACTCATCATACTGTCCATATATTTTGTACACAAAATGTAATAATTACTGTCTTCAATAACAGTGCCGACAATTAACATAGTTAATGCACTGATATTCCTATCCTCCTGAATAATATAATAAATATTCTGGAATGCTGGATATCTGACCTGACTTCTGCACTCACTTCTGTGCATCTGTACCAGACTTCTGAGAACTGCAATGCAATGATTTTCTGCATACCAGTCCAGATGAAGTAACTTAACTGTGTCTGAAGTATCTCCTAATAATACCAAAACCCTATAAATTTCGACATGCTTCTTTAACCTTGGTTCCCAAGCCTTATACCATACAAATAAAATGTTTGTACTCAATGTACTGCACATTCTGTTCTTATCAGTATTATTGATTTTCAAGTATTGAAAGTGCATTCACTGAAACTGTATGCAAATTGTGAAGACCTGCTTTAATATGGCTGCATTTCTAGACTTATGCAAAGAGAGAATACTGTATTTTTATCTAACAAAATACATTTAAATGAAATCTGATCTTACAGGGTCACTTTTCTATCTGGGGTAGAGGAATTCTGACTCCTGAGTATCAGCTGCCTGTGTCCCTATTTTTGCTCAGTGTGGAGAACAAAACTTGTGTGTGTCACCTTTTACAAGTACATGGCCACATGTGGCCACAGCTTTTGCAGTCCTTAGGGATGTGGCCTTGGATCCAGAGCAACTCCTTTTATTTATTACTGAAGGTGCAGGTGAAGGTATATTTCTGGGTTTGGTACTATGTGACTGACATTTGTCTAAGCAGTGTACATAAGGCTTAGTTAATGATGTATGTACAACATCAGTGTAAGTGGATCCAGTGCTGGATGGCTCTGATGTGGTGGTACAATTGGCATACATGGTGTGTTTACAGGCTAGTCTCCAAACTGAGTAAACATTTGTTCCTCTCTAAAGTTGCATCAGTCCAGGATAAGAAAAAAAGGATTGTCATCAGGTTAGAGGCAATTGCTACACACTGCTTCAGAATCGTAGTGCAGGTAGGCACTAGACAGAGACAAAGAAGACTGTGAACTCATGTAAAAAGGGAGTAATGATTGAGCACATAATATGCTAATTACTTAATATTGTGAATTACTACAGTGACAGAACAGAAGGAGCCCTGAAATCAACCAAGACTGACCTCCTGCCTATTACCTGTTGACTACTACTGATGAACTCAATGCAGCTGCACACAGCTAGGAATCAATGCTCCTCTATTCCTTTACTTATCAGTAACAAAGTGGCAGCATTAAGTTCAAGTTGTTTCCTAAGAGCACAGGCTGTACAGCAATTAGCAGTTCATGTCCAAATGTTGCAGTAGGAAGCCACATGTCATAGTCTTCTCAAAGAAGCTACACTGGTTAGCTTATTCAGTAGCCCTGAACTGCAGCACATGGTCCTGTGCAATGAATCAGACATTTAAACTGAACAGATTGCCAGAGAAACAGCATCAATGTCCTTCTGCGTCTTCTCTCACTATAAGCAAAAATGTAGCACTAATCTCAAGATGGCACCTAAGAAGTGTGTCATAGGCTCTACAACAATCAGTAGTGAATAGAAAGGCTATGACTCAATGTCCCTATGTGCCTTCTCTCATTTGGAGCTTAAATTTAAAAATTATATTTCTCAGCACTCCCACAACTCAGCTAAAGTTAATCTTTCTGCAGTCATTGAATGTAAACAGTATGTTCTAACTGTCCTTATCAAGAATTTTGTTTTGAAAAACACATTAAAACAAACTGCAATAAAACAAGAGGAAATGAGAAAAAGCAAAATAGGACTGCAATGTAAACTATAAGCCAATTTATCAAAACTAGTCATACAGCAGCTTTAGTTGACCGATCTCACAGAGTAAACCTTGTCCTGTTCTGTTTACATCAAATAAAAATGCTAGTTCTTGGTTTCTGCCACAGTTCAGCTAGATTTAATCCTTTTTTCAGTCAAATTCTAGAAGACAAATGTTGGCTAACTGCCCCTAAGCAAGAATGTTTGTGACATCCGGACAATATCTAACCAGACTGCCACCAATAAATATGATGCCCCCCCCAACGTAAAACCCAGGTCTGTATTTAAGGAGCCTCAATCCTCAATACTGACTCTAGTGTAAGATTGTCATGGAAAACACCACAGCACAGGGCACAAAACAGTAAAATTCCACAATTTCCCTTAAGAGCACAACATGAACATGCTCTGTTACCTGGTACTGGACTATATACCTCTGTCCACCACAAATGTAATCCCTTATTATACACTGCAGAGCAATGTTCCAGTTTAAGACCTCTGACTCACTCACACTCAAATTCAAATCTCACACACTCAAACACTTATGGGAAGCCTGACACAGATTTCCAGCTGCGTCTCCTCAACAATACAAATGGTAACACTGCCACCAGACAGGTCTACATGCCCTTCAAAGGGTGATCAATTATTAAAATTCAAATGTCAGAATAAATGATAGCTAAGACGAGAAGCAGCCAGGCATTTGAGGTGACATGGGGGAGTATCAAATAGGTATAAACACACACTAATCTCTAAAGAACACATTGATTGTCCATCCACAATGCAAAGTAATGAAAAACATTTAATAATAAGTAAAATGATTACAAGAATGTAAATTAATAATTTTCAATAAACACCAGAATTCAATTACCAGAAATATAAAATTAAACTGTAGGATAGAAGTCCATCATTTTATAAAAACTCTGTCTAAATAACAAAATTTTCCTAATCTAACTAGAGAATACTGTCCCTGATCTAATCTAAAACATAACAGAAAGGCAAAGCAGGCTTACAGTTTTGGTGAGTCCTTTTTCCAGGTAACTTCTGTACAGCAACTCTTCACTAACCGCTGCTCTCCACTGTAACTGACTGTAACTCTTCACTAATTGCTCGGCACTTGACTAACTGCTTAGCTTAACAGTCTTAACTGTCTTATTTTAAAAATAACAGTCAGCTGTTTAAAAAAAATCTTCTTCCTGTAAATCAGCTGTTGAAATAATCACATAGCAACCAGGAACATTCTAATGACATCATTCGCTGTTCAGCTGATTCTCCACAGTTTGTACTTTAGAATCACCCTCACAAACATGTGCAATTCAAAATGCATCAAAACACTGAGAGATTCTTTAAACATTTTGTATAAATATTTAAAAACTTATTTACATTTTCACAATTAGACATGCTGACATACAAGACAATCTGAGAATATACATAAATCTCCTGCCAGACATTCTAACAAAGATGACAGCAAAGTAGTACTGCAATGCAAGCTATAAGCCCATTTATCGTTATTTAGAGCAGCTTTAGTTGGCAGATCTCACACAGTAAACCTTGTCCTGTTCTACTTACATTAAATAAAAATGCTAGTTCTTGGTTTCTGCTGCAGTTCAGCTAGATTTAATCCATTTTTCAGTCAAATTCTGGAAGGCACATGTTAGATAACTGTCCCTAAGCAAGAAAGTTATTTCCAAACTCCAAGAAACAATGTAAGAATGCAAATCATTAACCAAGAAATCCAAAGTAAATACAGAATAGCTTTATCTGCTAAATCTCAAAGTTAATTTCCTGTCTAGCCATATCCATGAACATTCTTTTATCTGGAACAAAAAGCATTAAATCAGACTCCAAAGCATTAGTTTTCCTTAAGAAGTAGCAGCAGATTATGATTAATATTGGAATTTAGAAAGACTGTAATGAGTGACCTGCCAAAGTACAGTAGCTTCCTCCTCAAGAAAAAAAAAAAATCACACTGAGGTCTTTCCTCTGGTAGAAAGATACAATTAAAGGAAAGGGCAGCTATCAATGTACCACTGACTTCAAATTGTCACAGAATTACTTTCAATCCTACTTAGGACTACAGCTGACTGCAGGATTGATAACTAAGGTACAGTTTACAAGCTAAACACAGTGCAATTTACATGATTCAATGCAAAGTAGTCATGTGCAGAAATTATGTTTATGTTGTACACTGATAAAATTTTCTTTTTGAAAACAATTTCTGATGCTGTATAATGAGGTCTATATCATGGTATTGGAAAAGTGATTTTATCGAATGGCACTCTACATCGAACTGCCATTCATCAAAATGCTTATAGTTAGATCGTGGTACAGTGAAGATTGGAAAATTTGCTCTTTCCTCACTGTAGTGCGATCTCAGAGTTGGTAGATATAATTAGCGGGAGATGCCCCCCCCAAGAGTGATTTCGAAAAATGGCATTTTTGATGTAAATGCCACTTGATTACAGGTCTTTTCGATTTTGTAATATAGACTTGTATAATGGGTGAATTGTGATTTATGAAATCATGGTTTGCATTATGAGAAAGAGAAAATCAAAATTGAAATCAATCTGGAAATTTGCCCTTTCCTCACTGAAGTGCGATCTCGGAGTTGGTAGATATAATTAGTGGGGGATGTCCCCCACAACAGCAATTTCGATAAATGGCATTTTTGATGTAAATGCCATTCGATTACTGGTCTTTTCGATTTCATAATATAGACTTGTATAATGGGTGAATTGTGATTTATGAAATTATGGTTTGCATTATGAGAAAGAGAAAATCTAAACTGAAATCAATCCGGAGATCATTCATATGGTACAAAGAAACATGCAACTGTCATTTATGTAAATATAAAGTGTATTATATAAAGCACCCCTTTCTAAGAATGTGAATGGCTTGTACACACTCATTTCAGATGTATTCAATAGCAAAGTGACCCCATCCCCTTTTCGGATGATAAATAGTTATATTCAATGTTTTCATTTTAGATTATTATTTAGTTTTATTTTTGGAGTGATACATTTATAATTATTAAGACAACTGTTTCTGAGTATATATCACATTAAAAACATGTGAAATGGATACTTAGTGAACAAACTGCAGTGTCAAGGCTTGAATATTCTATGAACTACCAAAAATGTGTTTTAATATATTTTGAAATACAAGGATGTGCAATCAAATTAATGTTAAATTAATCAAAAAAAATTACTGCTGTAATGTAGCTAATGTTTCTGCCTCACCAGCAGGGTCTCAAGGTCTGAGTTTCAATTGTTACTCTTGCACATTCTCTTGTCTATGTGGGTTTTATCCAGATTGAAAATACTGATAAAGGCTTTGTGTTGAAACTGGTTTATCTGTGAGACTATGGATCAAAAATACAATCAGTTGTACTGCATTTGAGTGCTGCAGTGTGTATTTTTCAGTGCTGGTTTGTTTTCTTGCACTTGTATGACTTCCAAGGACTTTACATGCCGGGGAACTGCATTTGTGAAATTCTGTTTCTGGACTTGATTCAGATTGTCCAGTTTAATATCATAGTCCCTAAAAATGTTGGTAGACTCCCCACCCTCTGTAACTTAAATATGATAACTCCAAGATTGGATAAGATCAAGGAAAAAGTGAAAATATCCTAGCCTGTATTTTGCAATCTTACTGCTGTCAGCATTTTGCAATTACATTAAACATCTGCTGTACAAGTTTCTGATTATTTGCATTTGAATAACATGTACTTAATAAGAGGGCACTTTGATCACATCACAAGGAACCATACATACACACATTTACCAAAACCAAATTGTTTATAAGAATACAAATATCCAAACAATGTTGTGGCTGGTAGTGCATATTTTACAGAATTATAAGAGGATACAAAATGATTTGATTTTCAAAGTTGATGAGTATAAGGCATGCTTTCACCAACTGTTTGAGGTTGTGGATTACAGGTGTTCTAAGATTTTACAACTGAAAATGGGTAAGCTGGAGCATGACAAAAGGATTATGGGAATCATAGGATTTACCCTACATCTAAACAAAACACAAAGGGTGTCTACTGTGATGGTGTAAACTATACTAGGCTGCATTCTGTTAACCACCCTAACCTTGGTGGTAATGGTGATTCACCACCACATTCTGAAGTATCACCCCGTAATAACCATGACAATTTTGGTTTAGACAGTTATGTTTCAGATGACTTTACCAATGACAATTTGAATGATGATAATTTTAATTTGGACATTTACAACCCTTTAGAGTCTCTGCCTTTTGCCGGTCCAACCAGATACAATAGAGGGAACAGCAGCATACAGGAAGGCAAGTTTATTCTCAATATCGACAACACTCTCACTTTTCTTATATGAGGAGGGACAAGAGGAGGAAGAGACATTGAACTTGGTGGGTCTAATATGTGAATATGATAACTTTAAATTGTACCTCTGCAGCAATATTACTTTGGATGAAACACATTTTTGTATTTTTAAAAAGAGATTGATTTTTTGTACCTTCAAGACACTTCAATTTAAGTAGAAGTATTATTGATATTAAATTGTTTCTAAGGAAACTACACTTTGAAGTTATTTTTAAACAGGGTGGTGGACTTGATCATGTAATAAGGAAAAAGAGCATTTTCAATCTACCACTGCAACCTGTGTTACAAGACTGTGAATGTTTTCTGGAGCTTGAGAAGCTAGCAAAACAAAATAGTAAGAGGCAGTACTTTAATGTGACTAAGGCTGAAAAAAACACACTTTGGATAGTTTAACATCTAACCAGAATATCCATATCATGAAACTGGACAAAGGAGGGGGTTTAGTTATCATGGACAAGGTGGACAAGAATGACTATGGGGGTAGATTGTTTAATTTATTGTATCAAGGGGATACATATTCCACTGTACCTAGAAACGAGGTGAACATTTCATATAAAAAATTTGTCATTTTTTGAATGATGTTAATGCAAGATGCTATTGACAATACCACCCACCTTTCTAACAAACATCCTCATATCCCCAATGTGTTTGGCATACCAAAACCCTTCCTTGAGGTTAATTGTGTCTGCAGCTAGGTCTAAGAAGTACACCTTAGCGGTATACAGTGACCATAAGTTAAAACCATTTTATGAAATTAATACTCGTATATTAAAATATTCCTGGAATTTTTTAGAGAGAATGAATGACATTTCTTTTCAAGAAAATAAACCACGTGTAGCTGTTGACGTAATTTACCGCCTTAATGTAATTCTACAGGGATTGGGGCTAGAATGGTGTAAAAATGTAATTTCTGAACTCAAGTTTTTAACTCATATTGACTGTTGTACTTATGCAATTAGTATTAAAATACAACTCTGTCTATTTTGAAAGAAAAATTTTTCAACAGAAAACTGGAGTAGCAACGGGTGCATCTTGTGCGCCAATTTTTGTGAACTTATTTCTTTATGAGTGGTTGAAAAGTTATATTGTGAATTCATCATATTTTCAATACTGTCTCCTTACACCAGATTTGTGGATGATATATGTGTAGTATGGATAGGTACTAAACATTATTTGACTGAATTTATTAATTGCCTATCCACTGCCACAGATTTTGCACCCTCTGTCCAAAAAAAGAAGTTTTGTTAAAGGTCAACTTGTGCAAGCAGCCCAGAAATTACATCATTGAGACCTGGCGGTCTATTAACTTGTAAAAATAAGTGCTATAATTCATGATACTCTAAAAGATCTTCGCCGTGACCACCTCCTGTTTTTTTTTTTTTTGCACCTGCAAGTAAATTTCCATTTGTTTAATGAATTTTTAGATGAATGGGAAAATTTAAGGAACATGTGCATATAAAAAGGATACCCTGACCAATTCCTTTCTAAGATTACTTTGGAAATTTCTATTGGTTGGCGTAAAAGGTTTTATCTATTTTAGGGACCAACACTGACCAAAGTTCTAACAATGATTGTAATAGCTTGGACTAATACAAAGACAAAGCCTATTATACAGTTACTTGTTTAGAATATAATAGGAAATAAAAAAAGATCAATTTAAAATATTGGAAACTTTTTATTCAATTACCTGGTACAACTGACATTTTTAAAACACCCCCAAGTTTATATATAGGAAGGGGGTATGCTTAAAAAATATGTACGAGTAAAATAATGCTAAACTAAGATTAATAGAAAAGTTGATACGTATAAATGTGGTGGTTGGAGGCAACATCCTTATATTAGTAATACTGAATGTATTCATTTGGGCAGTCAGGAAAAAAGATTTAAGAGCCCAGACTTATTCTAATTGCAACACTACTGGTGTTTGTATATATCTGCACCTGCCAATATGATGCTTTTATATTGTAAAGACAGAAAGAGCACTGAAGAAACATATATATGAACATATATTTGACATTTCACACGATGTGGATACTAATTCTTTGGCTAAGCGTCCAAAAGTTTGTGGAAATGTCAACTTTAATTTTAATGTTTTGGAGCAGGTGCAAAAAAAAAAACAAGAGGTGGTCACGGCGAAGATCTTTTAGAGTATCATGAATTATACTGGCACTTATTTTTACAAGTTAATAGACCACCAGGTCTCAATGATGTAATTTCTATAATATCTATATTAAAACTAAGAGCAGCAAAATTATAATTATACGTAGTTTCAATACAATGTATTTACCTCTTTGTTTTAATGGGAGGTTCTAACATAAGTTTTGTAACAGGATTATATTCCTTTAAAACTCTGTATTTTTCTAAATCTTAAAACTTTGTATTTTAGTCATGTGATGACTTTTAAATCTTTTGCCATTTTTATTGGGTGTCATTAATTAATGCTTTTGTAAATGTTTTCCAAATTAACAGAAGTTACATCAGTTCTGAAAAAGTTAATTTGAATGAAAGTGCTCAAGGTCAAGTCAATGGTACTAATCCCCAGGCATGCAAATGTTAAAACATGTTTTGCAGGGCCTAAACCCACTTGCAGTACACACACACCCCCTAATAATTATTTATTCCAATGAGAAACGTAGTAATGCTGGGGCAGAGGGTGTGGTCCACAGGGTGTAAACAGTAAGGGGGGACAGCCTTCTTTTTGCCTTTCAAAAGCTTAAAATAAATGAAAGTTGGGTCCTTTAAGGGTGTTCTTCTTTAAGAATGCCCTCGGTCCAGAGTGTGTCAGCTCACGCACCCAGTTACTTACTCCTTTTTCACATTCAGCACAGGAAATTTAAATACAAAATATTGCTGCTGGCTACTGTCCGAAAACACATTTGCTGCTGCCACCATGAAAGAGCATGTTTGTGTGTGTGTGTGTGTGTGTGTGTGTGTGTGTGTGTGTGTGTGTAATGCTGTAGTTAGGGTTGGCAGGTTAGTTAATTTCCTCAGGCTCAAACCCAGTAAGTGGTTTCAGAAAACAACTACCTGAATTATATACACTATCAGACTACTAAAAAAGGTTTGTTTCTGTATATTTTCAAATAATTGAGTTTCTGTGCAGTTTCAAGGAATTGTAAGCTTCTTAGGAAGAGAAGTGTACTGCTGCTCAAACTAAGTCAACATCGGAGAGAACCACAGTTATTTTTAAAATTAACAACAACCTTCTAGTTGTACAGTACTATAATACAGTAGAGAATCTTGCTGTGGAAATTTTTTTTTTTTTTTTTTTTTTTTGTTTAACTGAACTGAAAGTAAACTGGATTAATCACAGCAAGTGAATCAGCTAGGCCATTGTGGACTACCGAACTAAAGGTATACATTTTTAATTTGAATATAACCAGATTTTCTTTCTTATTTTTGGAGAGGGGAGGGGAGATGGTGGCTAGGCTTGTGTGAGTATATGTGTGTTTGCATTTATTTACATATTTTAAAGTTTGGCTAGTGTGCCTGTGTGTGAGCATTTGTTTAAATATTTTGAAACTGGATACTTATCTTCTTTTTTTTTCATTGTTCTTTACTTTCCTTTTTTTTTTTTTTTTTTTGGTGGGGTGGGAGTAGTTAGATGGGGTTTGGATTAAAAGCAACTTGCCCTTTCACTAGCACAGATTAAATTCTGCCATTAAGGCTGGCAAGTGAATGTTTGTGTTAGTAACTAGTAAAATTTTTATCTTGGGGGAGGGGGGTTAGCAAGCTGTGCAATGGATAAATGTAACCTGTCTTTTCAGTTAGTTTAAATTCCACCCTTAAGGAGCATTTGTGCGAATAAAAATTAATATTTATACTTTTTGGAGGGAGGTTGGCAGTAACTTTTTCCTTTTTTTTTTTTTTTTGGAGGGGGTAGCTAGCTGTGTTGTTGATATAATAACTGGTACTCAGGTATAAAGTCAGCATTAATGGCTAGTGTGCATTTATGTGAAATAAACTGGAATATTATATTAAACATATTTGAAACAGTCCCCTGTTTTACTGAATGTTCTTGTATTTGCCTAATTTAATCTGCAAGCTACTTACATATTGTTTGGTTAGTTATAAAGTCCACCTTTTTATGACTAGTGTGCATTTGCATGAAATATGCTGAAATCTTTACTCTCTCTCTTTATGGGTGCTGTATTTGTAAAACCAAGTTGAAACTAATCCTGATTTGGCAAAATGCCCCTAGGTTTACTTCATCTTGATGTGTTTCTAACAGAATTTGGGGTCAACTGTCCACATAAGTTACCAAATCCCAAGCTACTGGGTCAGCTCTTAGGACTGCATTGTCAATGTCATAATCAACTTTCCAAAGGAGATGATAACACATTTTTGACATTTAGCTTTAGTCCATGATTCTGGCATTAATTATTTGTTTAGGGCGAGCTGATAAAATTATATACAGTAAATAATTGTTTCCCTCGTAGCAATAACATGTATTTGATAGAAATATATATATATATATATATATATATATACACACACATCTATACATATATACATACATGTATATATATATATATATATATATATATGTATATATATATATATATATATATATATATATATATATATATGTGTGTGTGTGTGTGTATATATATATATATATATATATATATATATATACACACACACACACACACACACACACACACACACACACACACACACACGCATTGTTTTTCTTTCTTAGTAACAAAGGTTTGGTAATCATAACAACAGTGTGATATTTTTAGAAATAGCATGTGACATAGCATCTGCAAGTGCAGAAAAGAAATATGCATTGGGTTAACAGAATGTGCTTGTGCTTGTGTGGAACAACAAGTATTATACTTCTGAATGTTTTTGTACCAAATTGCATTAACAACAGAGGCTTGTTGAAATATTCTAAATAGTTAAATGTACACAGCTATTCAAGTGGAGAGGGAAATGGCTAACAGCAGAAAAGGTTACAGACTATCCTATCAATAAAAGAACATTGCTGAAAGAATATTTTGGCCTGCTGATAACTGGATTTCTCTGGACTGAGATACGGATGCAGACAAAAAAGGCTTCAATGCATAAAAAGAAAGTTTTCATCAAGCACAACGTTTTGAAACTATAAAAGTGGTTGTAAAAGACTTTTTGGTGGACATTTTTGTAATCTGAGTCAGCTGAGGCAGTGCAGTGTATTTGACAATGATCTGTGTTATAAAGAAAATGTTTATAATCTCACAGTACTGTTTGGTCAGCTTGCTTCAATAAACTCCTAAGCACACGAATATACAGTTGTACAGTTTGTCTGAGTATCTGTTGCTGATAATTTCAATTTAAGAATGGCGAGCTAGCCAGGAGCCAAACCTAAATGATTGAGTCTTTGGAGCTTTGTTCACTGCTCCTATCTTGCTCCTTGCTGGCCATTATTTAGTTTCATTTTATGATTATTACTAAAAACAATTTTCATAGGGAAGTAGGTGTTAGGAAAAAATCTGGGGGGATATTAAAAAACAAACAGTTCTGCTAAGGGTATTAAATATTCCAGGTACTCTACTGATTCTAACTCTGAGATTGCACAGTCCCCGAGGGAAGGGCATATTCCCCAAGGAATTGTCGATCCCACACACCCATCAAACATTTGGTTTGTTAGCCAAAGTGTTTTGACATTAGGGAGTTTCACGTATTATATACAGTTCACTTGGTAAAATGTTTATTTGTCAAACAACATGAATTATACTGACATTTGTGTGAATGGCAGTTTGTGCGAACATCAGTTTGAGTGACTGTTGATTTGGTCAACAATGGTAAGCATTTGGGGGGGGGGGGGAGTGCTGGGAGTGTCTTTCCATGTGCGTTAGGATTTGAGTAGGGGTTAGTTAAGACAATAGATTTACTGTATGAGTTAGTAATGGATTTAGTGCATGTGTGAGTTTGTTAGTGTATTTGCAAAAGTTTTTGTGTTAGGGCGGGGGTTTAGGGAGTGAGTGTCAGAGTTGTCTTGTGCAATGTTAGTCTTATGGAGAGTTTTTTTTTTTTTTTTTTAAGTAAGGTGCACCATTAGGGTAAGGAGTAGGTTTAGGGTTAACACACTTTACTAAGAGTGGAAGGGGAGAAGGAATATTTGTGTCAATTACATCTTATCCCATTAAGAACTTCCCCTGATGTAAACTCTGACAGGCATACACACATTTGTCATATTTTTACATACAAGGTAAGAGTATACTTAAACATCACTTCCTGGAAATTACATGACATTCAAGCTGTGTATAATAGAAAACCATTTTGTAAAATATTCTATAATATGAATAGTAATATATGTTTTATTCAAGACAGCATATGTATGTATGTGAGTCTGATACCTAAAAAAGAACTGGATACCTCATATATTTGCTAAAGAAATCTCAACAAATGGCTATGAAGTAGCTAGTCTGGTAAAGGTAGATTTTTCCTTAAATATTGTTTCAGTTAAAAAGAGATCTCTAAGGAAAATGCATTCTGTCAAA